>NC_140586.1:562562129-562712611 GCF_964204655.1 Triturus cristatus
TGATCCAAAAACACAAATCAAAAAGGACATTTTTGGACAATAATTGTTTTACAGAGGCATATCAGGGGGCTGAGATTATTTAATGACTCGCATGCCCAATTCATTGTTTGACTTAGTTGAATCTTTTATCGAATTTATGGATATTCTGGATTTAAAGACAGAGTTTAGTAAATCACAGATAGTGGCTTGTGGTCCAAAGAGGAGCAAGGTTAATTCTCTATCCCAGTGAATATTAACCTCTTCACTCCTGTGGCCCCTCACTTAATCATTACTGAAACCTGGGGCATTCCACTGAATCATCATTGGAATCCCGGGACATCCACTTAGTCATTACTGGAAGCTTAGGATCCTATGTTTAAGCATTTTTGATGATTTGAACCACATAACAATACACAAAAAATACATAAACAAGCATTTATCAAACAAATACACAAATTATTAAATATGTTATTGAATTCAATTGAAAGAAAAACATTTTAATTTTATTTGATGCACTTGCTCTACTCCCACAAATCAACTTGAGGATACTAAATTCTTTTAAAGCCTCCAGTTTCAAATTCTTTCACGTTTATAGAACGTTTAACATTTTTCAAGTGTACATTTTGCTTCTTTATTTATATACACTATATTATTCTGTTAATATCACTTAATTTTCTCAGCAGTCACGGATGACCTGAGTAGGCTTCGTAGACCTCAGGGGTCTCAGGACCACTGCTGTAGCCTGTGGGAGCAAACATTTAATGGGTGTTCACATTTCCATATCTGGGAGTTATGTTTGACTCCTCAGGCTCATGGGGCATGCATATTTCTACCATCTCTCTTAAAATGTGTAAGGCTATTGGTGTGCTTCTTAACCTGCCTTGGCCCGCTGGAAAAAAGGCACTGACCCCTCTTTTGAGAATATATATGTCCCAATGCATCCCTATAGCAAGTTAGGGTTTGAGCGTTTGGGGTTACTCAAACAGCCATCCTTTGCAACGAGAGGAAAATCACCTAAGTAGCGCTTATTGCAACTCTCTCCCTTCAGTTCTGAATTCATCTGCCATGAAGAGCTAGGTCACTTCTTGGAAGATTTTATCAAGTTAGCCCCAGTTTTCCTATGGTTATCTATCTGAACCAACCCTGAGGCTGCTTTGAAAAAGGCACTGATAATGGACTATCTTTCGCAGGATAAAGGCCTTACCATCCTTTGGAATGCCTATGTTGCGGCCACTTTTTTTTTTAATAAAGATTTTTTATTGAGTTTCAAAAAACACATTTGACATATCATAAGTGAGCCGTAGGAATCCCCTATCATCAAGTAATATAAGGCTCCACTTCAGAACCCCATAAGTCCAAAATAGGCCCACCAAATGCCCCATATTTTACGGAGTTTTTGATGGCAAACGTGTGGCATACACTGGTTCCTCCTTCTATTAGCACGGGTCCATGGCATTCTGCCAAGCTTGTAAGCCAAGTGCAGTCTTTGATATCCAGTTCCGGGCAACCTTATGTTTCCCTGGCAAGGTCCCGAGACCCACTAAGTATCTCTCAGATTGTCTGCCCCCAGCTCCTCCATTGAACCCAACAATGCAATCTGAGGGGAACAGTCTATTGGCCTCCCCAACACATCTGACAAAACCCCAAAAAGTTGGGACCAATAAAATTGTATGACAGGGCATAGCCAAAGCACGATAAAAATCAGAGGTATCAGCATCCAAGCAATGACATGGGGGTGATGGGAGTTTACCTGCCTTCCACAGCGGGTGTCACATAAGTAATATGGAGAACATTAAGTTGAACCCAGCAAAGCCTGGAGGAGATGGCCAACTCCTTATGCATTTTAAGTGCTTTTTCCATTTCCCATCTTCTAGAGTCACCAACCAAGCCTCCTACTGAGCACTGAGAAGCAGAAATAAATCTGGGGAATAGGCAGCTGGGGATCGGTAAATCTGTGACACCCCTTGTAGCCCAGGGGTGACCTAAGAACTTTTGCCTCCATATGGCTGTACTCTGCGACCATCCCCAAAACTAGGTGATGATAAGATAAGGCATGATGGACCTGCAGAGAGCGAAAAAACTGTGTATGATGTAGGTGAAAGTCAGCCTGAAACTCGGTGAAGGAACGCATAGGAGAGCTCTGCCATACATCACCATGCTTGGAGATGCCAATGAGATCGCAATAGCCAAACCCCTCCAGGCCTGACACACGATGGAGAAGCATGCCCCCCTAAAGGGGCGGTCTGTAGTGTGACCCTCCCCTCAACCAGTCCACTTTGTAGCTTCTCGCCAGATTCTAAAAACTACCCCGTAAAATCAGGTAATGCTCAGGGAACTGGAGACCCATAGAAATGGTCAATAATTGTCTCACAAGACATAAGAGAGAGCTCTGCTCGATACGCTGGATGCTCACCTCCCCCGTGAAGCCAGTTGTTCAGGACCACCAAGTGGGAGACCCAGTAGTAAAGTTGCAGGTCAGCCGCAGCCAGGCACCCATCAAAGGTAGATTGCACACATTTACAGAAGGCAATAAGCAGGACCCTATGATTCCACAAAAACAGACGTATAAGGGCCTGAACCATATGAACCACGCAGAGGGAATTTTGTGGAAGAAGTTCTGTAAAACTTATAAGAACCGAGGCAAGACCATAATTTTAAAGAGCGCAGTCCTGCCCAACAGGTTTAGGGAAAGAGGAGCCCATTGGTCTAGGTCATTCTTCATGCGTGACACCAAAGGTGTAATGTTCAGCACCCACATCAAGTCAGGAATCAAGGATATGTAGATAATAATGTACATAAAGCTCAGCCAATGAAGGGGTATGGAGCCTCGCCCAACCATGGCCCTGCAAGAGCCTGTCAATGGGATCAGCAAGGACTTGGCGTGGTTAACTAAAATGTCTGATGCTTGATCATGAAGATTGAGCATGTCTAAGGCCTTGGGACCCGATGACAAGGGTTAGTGTATGAACAGCACCACATCATTGGCATAAAGTGCAATGCAATCCTACGGCACAGCGTCCCCCCCCCCAGAATCCCTGCATCAGCGCATCACAGCAAATCCATCTTGCTCATGGCTCAATCGCAAGGGCGAACAGAAAACGGGACGGGAGCAGCCTTGTTTAGTTCCCCTTTGAATTGGGAATGCCTGAGAGAGAGTTGCCTGAATCTAATGAATCGGGAACCAAAACCCAGTTGGGCCAGTAGATACCAAAGAAAATCCCAATTAACAGTCAAACGCCTTCTCAAAACTGAGAAGGAGAAAGGTGTTGGAGTCAGGCATGAGATGGCGGTCTGCCACGGATGCCGGCACCCGCCGGATACAGTGACGAGTCCCACAATGAGGCATGACGCCGCACTGGTCGAAGTGGACCAATTTGGGGGTGACACGAAGGAGAATATTAGCATGTATCTTGGCATATAATTTTAGTTCAGTATTAATAAGGGAAATTGGAAGATATGATGTACAGGACTCAGGAGAGCGCCCGACTTGTAGAGATCCACAATTGTGGTCTCATTCAATTTCACCAGGAACCGACTCTGGGAGACAGCTTCATCGCAGAGCGCTAACCAATGGGGTAACAACGGGGTCCGGAGGCACTTGTAATATTCAGCAGGAAACCCATCTGGGCCTGGAGTTGAAGTCAGAAAGGGCAGATTCAACTTCCGCAAGAGTGAAGGGTTCATCCCATGTAGCTGCGTCGTTGGGTGCGAGCAAGCAGAGAGGGAAGGCCGCAATCAGGGGAAGGAAAAACTCGCACAGACATCAAGTGCGGCGGGCATTTTGCTCACTGTAGTAGTCTGCGAAGTCAGCTGCTAGAGCACTAGTCTCTGTAAGTAAGCCGCGCTCAAGCGCGCGGACACAGCGGACAACTCTGTTGGTAAGATCGCGAGAGGCCAACCAATATAAAAGTTTACTGGACTTGTCACGTCAGTCATATATCCAGCTGTAGGAGGCAATCCAGCACTGTCGAGGTTCTTCAAGGCTCAGTTGGCGCAGGGAGAGCTGGTCCAAGGCCTGCTGAAAAGGGTCGATGGGATCCACCGCTGAATACTCTTCTGCTTGAGCGATATGGAGTTCTAACCTTTCAACCTGCAACAACTGGTGATCTAAACTGCAGAAGTACGTGCAGGCCAACCGCTCATATACGCCATACCGGAAGCCCAGAGAGTGCTGTGTACTCCACAGATCCAACATTGAGTCGCAGGAAGGTAAGCAGCTCCTGAGACAAGCAGTCGACCTCAGTCGTGTCCAGAAGGTGCCAAGCACTTAGGAGGCACATCGGGCAATCCCTCCGGGCCTCACGACCCAGTTGGATAGTGACGGGTAAGTGATCACTAATTCCACGCAGCAGAATCTGTGCACCAGCTGTGAAAAGCATGAACTTAGCAGCCATAAAGATGTCATCAATGCGCAAGGTAGATCTGTGTGCAGCAGGAGTGTATGTATAGGCGCAGGAGTGGGGGTGCCAGATGCGCCAAATATCACAGAGACCAAGACTAGACGTCCCATCCACAAGCCAGGTAGTCAGAAGTGTAGTGACCATCAGTGTCTTAGAAGTGTCCCAAACCGGGGACATCAGGATATTCAAATTTTAACCCACAATAGTGATGCCTGGGGAGCTCCCAATCAATGTCAATGGCATCAAGCGTGGGACCAGGAATTTGGGGGGCACATAAACACTTGGCAAATGACAGGTCCAACCATCCAAAAAAAATCTACCTCAAGGGTCAAAGGTGATATGAATTATTGACATTGGCAAGTGCCTGTGGATGAGGATGTCCACTCCCGGGGATCCCCTTGTGTAGCCAGCGTGATACACCCTATTGTACCCATAGTGAGTCAAGAAAGGACAGAGGGGCATATCAGCAACGAGGCGATATAAAATTATCGCCGCTTTTGCGTCCGTTTTCGGGCGAAAAGCGGCGATCATTTTTTCACCTAATTGGCAAGGTCACGCTATCGTGTGAAACCTTGCATTAGCGCCCAGATTCTTAACGCCCAGCTTTGCATGTCTAATGAGATGCAAAGTGGGCGTTCCTGACCTGACATGACTGGAGAAATGTCACTAAGCGACATTTCTCCTATCATCAAGCCCCACGCTATGAAGCATAGCGGCAAGAAAAGTAGCGATAACCCCTGTTATCGCTACTTTCCGTACGCCTGCTTCAGGACTGACTTAGCCATGATATCCTATGGAAGGTGGATATCATGGCTAAATATGGGAGGCCCTATCATCAAACGCCAAACTTCGTGAGATTATCGCTGGGTTTCCAGCGATAATCTCATGTTTGGCAGTTAGCGCTAGGATTTTTATCGCTTTTGAGATAAGCGTTGCTAATAGCACGCTATCTCAGCAATAAAAATCCTAGTTAGCCGGCGATAATTATCCTAGCGCAAAGTGCGCTTAGCGATAATTATCACCGGTTGTTGCTGATATGCCCCTATGAGTGCCAAGGAGATTGGTCTCCTGTAGGAGGAGAATATCAAGTGCATGGCGCTGACAAACCCCAGGACAGCACTGCATTTAACACAGTTATTAAGGCCGTAATTACCTTAAGAACCAGCATGAAAACGAACACTCTCAGAAGCTTGTGCATGAGCTAAGCCGACACCTAGGAAAAACAGAGGAACAAGGAACAGCAGCTCGCATAAAACAAAAACAAACATACTGGGTCAAAAGGGCCCAACCACCTAGAACCATCCCCCCAGCCATCCTCCCCACCCCATATTCCCCCAGAAGCATCTGTCACCCCCAAACATTACTAAAACCACAAGGAACACCCTGTGGGGCACACACACAAACACAATGGGAGACATGCATCAAGCCAGCATTTTGCAATTCCCAAATAGCGAATTTTACTGATTCTCTATTAGGGAATCGCAAAATGCTATGCATGTAGGAATCACAAAACAATTGCGATTCCTTAACATTACCTAATAGCGATTCGAAAATTGCAAATCACTATTAGGTAATGTGACTCCATTCATTCTTATTGGCATACGGGCCCATAGGAATGAATGATATTGCATTCACTAATTTCGATTACCAAAGTGGTAATTGCAAATAGTGAATGCAAATCCAAGGGTGCCTCAGGGCCTAAGGTCCCCCCTGAAGCACCCCACAAAAAAAGGTAAGTGTGCACATGTAAAGCACACACATGCCCTTTGAAAAATGCATTTTCGTGCATTTTTCAAAGCATGCACATATTACCATCAATTTGAGGTTGATGGAAATTAGCGTTTCCTAAATGCACAGTTCGCATTTAGGAAAGGCTACAGCATTAGGGAATCGCAAATTGCGATTCCCTAGATGCATTCGCAATTTACGCAATTGCAAAAAATTGCAGTTACCTATATTGTGAATGCCAAAACCTACATGCATAGTAAAAGGCTTTTTCCATTTGCAAACGGGCCAATTCTGCGAATCTGCCCGTCTGCAAACACGAATAGGCTTGATGCATGTGCCCCAATGTCCAGGGCATGCGACCAGCAGCCAAGAGTGTGGGGGGCGGTCTCACGTATTGCACAAGTGGCCAGTGCAGAACAGGCCACTGAGCGCAGGAAACAGCTCAGTGGTGGAATGTGGCACTACTCTGGCCTCCTAGTGGGCAAGAGTAGTGAATGATATGATCCCGGGTGCTGGCATCAGGGCTCTGCCAATGTGGCCGGGAGTAGGGGACCCGGCACATTGATTCCTCCCATCCACTGTTTCCCAGTTGATCCGGGGCGGAGGGAGCAAAATAAGCTCAGGGAGGAGATTGTTTCTGTATCACCAGGGACCTTGTTTCTTGCATTCCATATCATGCAATGATTTCAGAATACCAGGAAAAATTACATTTTGTCTTTCGAACACTTCCTTTCCCCTTGTAATAAACCTTTTCTGGTGTTCTTTTTTGCCAATTTGTGGGTGCTCCACAAACCAGTTGCCTTCAATGTTTATACACTATCTGGGCAAAGATTTCACCTCATTAAAACCAGATGAATATCCAAATACAGTAATAAGCAACGGGCAGATGACCAGTCAAGCCTTGCGAAGGGCCACACAGGAACACACGACCCCGTGCTTTTGGTAACTCTAGATGCACTCACCACCTCATGGTCTGTGTCTCCTTCATTCTCTTGACCAGAAAAGCATGTCTGTAACCAAACACTCCACTCCCTCTCACAGCCCCTTTCTTTGGACAAAATTCAAATTGAGTAGTTACATGCAATATCGCTGTTGTTTAGTGGATACAGCTGCTGTTATATGTATTTATGGGTGTCTCATGGTACCTAAGTGGTCATTTGAAAGGCTGATAAGGGCTCTATGTTGATTATATAGTTTTTTTGTTTCTTGCATTCCATGTCATGCAATGATTTCAAAACCCCAGGAAACATTCCATATCACCTTTCGGGCGCTACCTTTCCACTTGTTAAAAAAAATGTCTTTCTGATGTTCTATTTTTGGCCATATGTGGTTGCTCCAGAAACCAGTCATCTTCAATGGGTTTCCACTATCTGGGCAAATATTTCACCTTCTTAGTATCCTCATCAAATACTTTATTAGGCTCAACTGAGCCATAAAAGTCAAAGCAAATAAAAGAAAATCACATACAGTATTAAAATTCATAACATTGAGAGAGACATTTTCTAAAAGCAATAAAAACAAGTATAAAAAGACATCCGTGCGATGAGAGAATCATTCAGTAATGAGATTGTATCTTTATGGCACTTAAAATGTCATTTAAAACAGCTGGTTTCACGGTTTCATTTCCCAAGCAGTGCAAATAAGCAAAGGCCCCTGCATGAGATTTGATTTTTAGTACTCATAGTATAGACTGAAGGAACCACACTCTTTGTGCAGTGTAAAATGTGCAAAAAAGCCAAAAGTGCAAAGTTCTTTGTTCTGCTGGAAATTCACAATGACATCAGCTTGATATAATCTTCTATATAATCTAGCCCAACCTCTCCATGGCCAACGGCCGTCGTGGTAGAATGTGCAAGTGCCAGGAGTCTCCTTATAAATGTATTTTCGGGAGGCGTGGCCAAGATGGCGGACGACTAGGACATGCTTTCCTGTCGCTCTGAACTGCCACCACCATTAGCATTGGAAAAGCACTCACCGGACCCGCTGTCTCGGTCCTCGGAGGTGCCTATAGCCAGTGGAGCACAGTGTGCACGTCCAGAGCCCCACCGAGGGACGTGGGGCACCCGGGGCCTGCGGCCCGATGAGTTGACGGACGAGCCAACTGCAGCGCACGGCCGGTGCATGTGGGGTGCGGCCTGCCCTCGGGGCCTACAGAGGAGCTGGCGTGGATAGCGGAGGAGGCTTCCATCCAGCGCGCCCGTGTGGCCTGAAACGGGGAGGAGCATCTCGCCTTCTGGCTGCGGTGACCAGGTGGAGTGGGGGGCCTGTGAATCCGGCGGGAGTCGAGGTAGCGCGTCTTTTGACCTCACGTGCCCTGCTCGCTTACGGCCTGGATTGCGGGGCCCGCTGGCTTGCGGGTAGTCCCACCAGGCTCCTGGAGGCTGCTGAGGGAGACGGCAGTCCCAACGGGGATCTGTGGAGATGCTGCTGCAGCCTATGAGGGTAGCAGTGAAGAAGGTAGGCCCCGCCCAGTTGCTTCGGAGGCATCAGCAAGGCAGCGGCCTTTGCAAACAGACCTCACCCCCCTCTCCTGCATGAGCTGTTAGCTGAAGATAACGCCGCGTGTGCGGCCGCGGTGGAGGGGGGGGCAGGAATAAAGAATCAGGAGGCCAGTGCATTGATGGGGGTCGGGCCCCTGCAGGGAATTGCGCTGCATGCCCGACTGCAGTGGAGGGGAGGCAGGAACGAAGAATTAGGCCGGATAATGCATTGAGGGGGAATCGGACCCCTGAGACATCTAAAAGCCATTAATCTGGGAAGTGCTGAGTCGGCGGTCCGGGTGACACCAGTAAGGAGAAAGGAGGTAGCTTGGCCCTATGCACCTTGTCTGGTATCCAGTAGTACCTTAAGGGCAGAGCTGGGCGGGTGCTGATCTGGAATACCTACTCCCTGACCTGTTGGATAGCCCGAGGGGACTTCATCATACTGCCTGCAGCTGCCACTAACATTTGAAGGTACGAGGCCTGCGCGTCTGGACTCTCTATTGGAGGCCCATAAGCGTGGTGATTGACGGTGCGGCTTAGATTGCTGGGCTTGGCCCGTGACACAGAGCAAATGGGAAGATGCCACACCAGGGCACACACTGCGCTTGACTCTTGCATTATGGCTGGAAACAGGACAAAGAAAGAGTGCTCCTTAAAGGAAATGTTTGCCAAGCCAGGTGGTAGCCAAACAGAGGATAGAAACGCAAGCCCAGGGAGAGATGCCAGGTCGGATTTAGACGATGACGGTGAAGGGCCAGTAACTAAGTCATTCCTGGAAACGCTGTTCTCCTCCCTGTGTGCTGACTTTCTGACAAAGAAAACAGAAATCGCAACGGAGATTCAAGAGATAAGAAGCGACGTGGACGAGGTAGGAGGAAGAGTGGCCCAGTTAGAAGACAGAGTATCAGAGAGGAGGTCACTTGGCTCCAACAGGATGTCCTCAAGCTACAAGAACAACAATTACATCTTCAGGCACACAATGAGGACTTAGAGAATAGATAAAGGAGGAACAACATCAGGATCAGAGGGGTGCCATCTAAAGCAGAAGTGTCCAGCACACGTGACTACCTCACAGATCTCTTCCGCCATGTCCTGGTTCTCGCAGAGGACTCTACTATGCAGCTGGACGGGGCCCATAGAGTGGGGCCCGAAAGGTCCGGAAAGGGTCCCCTGGGAGACATCTTGGTATGTGTGCATGATTTTCAGATGAGGAGGACATCCTTAAGAAAGCCAGAACCTCATACCCAGTTCAGTTGAAGGGCCACTCCCCAACTTTCTTCCAAGATCTCTCCAGGATTACATTGCAAAAACATAAAGACGTGCGTCCTGTTACAGAGTTCCTACACAAGGCTAACATACCCTATGCCTGGGGTCATCCCCTCCGTATTATTTTTTGCTACGAAGGGACTCTTCACCAATTCAGATCTCTTAAGGAGGTCTTCTCCCTCTAGCACATTGAGGTACAGGAGGGTGCTGAGGAACAGCCTGCCCCCTCTAAACAGCAGCGACTGGCGTGGCGGAAGGTGACAAACAACCGCCGCGGGACTCGCCCCAATCCGGACACCATCACCAAAGAGCGACAGGCGGTAATGAATCTACCCTCTCGATGGCCTAATGACTTGATGGTGACTCCTCCCTGGGACGGGTCGGGTGAACTGGTATGGACTCAGCAATGGCAGCGGTGGTGGGGCTAGAGGGCTTACAATTTTCCTAATGTTCAGCCGGCCATCCGCTCGAGGGACTCTTCCATGGTCACCTAAGAAATTCCTCTGGATTGGTCGTTCTGTGAGTAGCCACATCTCAAGCCCACACGATTGTTTTGACAGACTTTGGTCACTTGTTTCTTTTGGGGTTCTTTCTGCCTTCTTTCACTTCTTCTCCTCTGCACCAACTTGGCTCTGCAAAGGCTGCAAGAGTACAAGGAATCTTACAGCGGGGCATCCCACTACCACCTTATAGGCGCGACAAGGGCTTCTCGAGCGAGGGGTACTGGGGTCTATTGATTCTCTATGACACATAACATTTGCTTAGTGAGCCTCAGCGTGCGAGGCCTCAATAGTCCGGTGAAACGCAAAGCAATCCTGTACTATTGGAGCATTCGGGGGGGGGGGACAATTGTTTATTGCAAGAAACCCACTTACTAGCCAGAGATACCCATCGCATGCACTCACCCAGGTTTCCCACACAATATTGGTCCTCGGACACATCTCAAAAGAATGGGGTTGCCATACTGATCGCCCAGAGCTTCCAGGGTAAGTTCACCAATGTGATAGCTGAACATAGGGGCAGAGTAATAGAGGTTAGACTTCAATGGGGCCATACACAGTTTACAGTGGCGTCTATTTATGCACCGAACGAACACCAGGAACGCTTCCTGATTACTCATCTCACACAAGTTCTGACCAAGCCCGACCGGGGGGTGGTGATTGGGGGAGAACTGAATCTTATAATGAGCACGGACTTGGACCGTTCTGGGAAACGCACTACACAAGCTGGGAGTCTGTCATAGGCGGGACATCATTGGCTCATCAACAGCTCCCTTAATGTCATATGGAGGCAGACACATCCCTCTACCACTTATTATTCTGCAGCCCACAAGTCCTATATCCGCATAGATCACTTTCTGATTACAGATGCACTTATGGGAGGAGTAGTAGAGGCGACGATAGAGCCTCGCTCTCTTTCGGATCATGCCCTGATCATGCTAACCCTGAGTCTGGGCGCCTCCCAACCATGACAGACACTGTGGCATCTCCATGAAGCCATGCTACATTTGGAACAGAACACAAAAGCACTCCACAAAGCAATCATGGACTATCTTGCCACAAACGACAGCGAAGGGGTCCGCCCGGCCTCTTTGTGGGAAGCTTTAAAACTAGTCATAAGGGGTGAACTGATAGCTATATCTGCAGGTGAAAACAGACTCCAAAAGGAGAAGAGGAAGGAGATAGAGGCGGCAGTAGCGGAGCTAGAGGCAATACATAAACGAACTGGTGCTCCTCGAATATGCAGTGAGTTGGAAAATAAACATATGCTCGCTCACAAACTACGCCAGAGGGAGGTAACCGGAACTGTGCCGGCAATTAAAGCTCCATCCGGGGCAACTGTCTATACAGACTTAAAAATTGCAGAAGCTTTCTGCGCCTTTAATGCCAGGCTCTATGCGGGGGATGATTCTCCACAGGGGGACTTGGCTGGTTATCTCCTGACTACGCTGCTGGCTGACACCGCGTCTCATATCGATCGCCCTATCCAGGTTGATAAGGTGGTGGCGGCAATCGCCTGCCTCAAAACATCTAAATCCCTGGGCCCAGACGGCTTTACCCCTCTGTTTTACAAGAAATTCTGTCAGCAAATGGCACCTATATTGGCTAGGCTTTTTAACTAGTTTATTGATACGGGGCACTGCCTGATTCTCTCTCTGAGGCCTCTATATCGCTAATCCTCAAACCCTCCATGGATCCCCTGGATTGCTCTTCCTACCGTCCCATCTCATTGCTCAATATCGATGCTAAATTATTTATGAGTATATTGGCAGCGAGCATTAACTCCTATATGGTGGGTCTCATTGACCCAGACCAGGCCGGATTTATACCCACAAGACAAGGCGGGGATAATACCAAACACCTTATACATCTCACAGATCTCAATTAGCGATCCCGCACGGAGGCCCTCCTGCTCTCTGTCGATGCAGAGAAGGTCTTCGATAGGGTTAACTGGCCATTTCTGTTCGAGGCGCTCCGCCTCTTCGGCTTCAGAGAGAGGTTCCTTGGCTGGACTAGGTGCATTTGCAACGCACCTAGGGCTTCGGTTGAAGTCAACAGATGCTCCTCTGAGCTCTTCACCATATGCAAAGGTACCCACCAGGGATGCCCTGTATATGGAGCCGATGGCCCAGAGAGTTAGAGATAACCCTATGATTTTGGGGATCCGCCTGGGGGCACTGTAAGCCTGTATGCAGACGACGTACTCCTGTCCGTGACGGACCCCGGAGTCTGCCTCCTAGCCTTGGTGGATGAGTTCTCCCGCTTCAACAAGGTATCGGGCTTCAAGGTGAACCTTACCAAATCTCAAAGTTTGAACCTCTCCACCCGTCAGGATATAGTAGAGACCCTGACTAGGCAATTTCCATTTACCTGGGCTAGCAATCACATCCCATACCTAGGGATTCTCCTGGCACGAACTCTGACCAAAGCACTGAAAGCCAATAAAGGACCGCTCTTGGACCAGACCAACACGATTTTATCTATATGGGCTCGGTCAGGCCTCTCTTGGGAGGGTCGCATTGCCACAGTCAAGAAGACGATCATGCCTTGCATACTATATATTTTCCAGACCATTCCTCTCTCCCCATCTTCAGCTACATTGCAGAGCCTGCAACGAGCGATCAACTGCTTTATATGGGGGAGGAAGCCGACACGACATAGCTTCTCACAGATTACTAAACCGAAAACGGGAGGGTGGATGGAGATCCCAGTGGTGTCTAGATATTTCCAGGCATCTCAGCTGCGCTTTATTCTGGAGTGGAATTGTCCCCTCTCAGAGAAACACTGGTTGTTCATGGAGCAAACTATAGCAGGAACAAATATTTGGTGTGAGATATGGTTTCTGAGTAGGCACAGGGCATGAGGGCTCTGTTCCTCCTCGATCAGAGCGACTACTCTAAAAGTCTGGGATGCTACGGGGATCCGCCACGGCTTTACCTCATTCCCCTTCCCGCTGACCCCGCTGGTGGACAACCCAGACTTCCCACCCGGATGTAAATCAGAATAATTTCAGCTGTGGCAGGAGGAGCACTGCAAATGGGTAGGTTCCCTTTTTCATCAGGATGGAATTATCCCTTTTAAGAAACTTCAGGAGGATTACACAATCCCTGCTTCTGACCATTATATGTATAGTCAAGTATGTCATTGGGTATCCTCTACGGAGATGAGAGCAGGTGCTTCTCGCCAATTAACTCAGTTTGAAAAATGGGTCATCACGAAAAGTGATGACAAGCGACTTATATCAGAACTCTACAGCTTTCTCTCGGTAGACGCCTCACCTGTGAAGTCCAAGGGGCAGCTAGAGTGAGAGGAGGAAATAGGTAGGCCCCTCACAGACAAAGAATGGCAAGACATGTACTTCAGAGCTCACCATACGGCTCACGACATTCCCGGTACGGAGGCACCTTACAAGGTAGCAACATATTGGTACTTAATCCCGGCCCGTCTATACTACTGGAATAAAGACCACCCACCCTATTGCTGGCGTGGCTGTGGACAGTACACTTGCTCTGGCATTGCTCCAAACTAGTGAGATACTGGTACATGATACTTCAAGACATAAACGAGGCCTTCAATACGAATATTGTGTGCTTCCCTAGTTACACACTATTGGGTCTCCCTCACCCTCTGACATTTCCCTTACGTTCTCTGAGAGGTAGGCAGATATCCTTAGCCCTAAACGCCGTGAGATTAGAGCTACTTGCCCATTGGGGTTCTGAGGGGGTCCCAGACCATGTTGCGTGGTTGAAACGGTTGTGGTCGGTTATGGGGATGGAACGCTTATCTATGTTGGCAGACAACAAAGCTGAAACATACACGGAACTGTGGGTTCCATTATCTCAATTCTAAACATGGAATTTAGGGAATTAACCTGCCCCAAGCTCCTACAAATATTGCATCTCACTTCTACCACTCTAAGTGCGGCTACCAAGGGAGTTGACACGGAACATACTAGAGTCAACACTTCAGAAGCAACATAGGAACAATGGGTGCGGAGGAGATGCTATAAGAAAGTGGTGGGAGGGGGCACTTTTTTTTGATTGAATTATAGGCCTTTGGTTTCGTCTCTGTGCCCATTCTCGATGTTGTTTATTATTCTTTTTATGTTTTACAGTCAATGGCGTAATAATCTGATATACATATGCACGTAATCTGCTATGTGGACTGTTGCTATTTAATATGTTTTAAGGACGGCCTCCGGCTTGTAGGCGCATTGCTGTGTCTTTATTGATACATTTGAAATCCGTTGCCGCAATTGGCTGCAGACATGTAACACGTCATGTTGAAATGAAACAAATGAAAATATTTTTTCCATAAACAAATTCTCCACAATTTGTAAGGATTTGCCACTAATATACCCCCATACGCCTTCGCCAAAAGTGGCAACAGACACGCATTTACTTTTAAAAACACAAAGCATTTCTCTAGGTGGTTCGTGCTCCAGAGTTTTGGAGAATCTAAAAACAGCATCTACTGCTCTTTGGAATTGCATGACTCATGCGTCCAACAGGAATTTCCAATTAAAATCTACGTCGATCAGAATTCCCAATTATGTGAAATGCAGAGTTTTCATAATTTCTTCCCTGCCAAGTAAAGCGTGTCTAGTCTTGGCTAGTTTGGGAACGCATTTCATTACAAAGGACTTTGTTCGATTTGATTTTAGTCCTAAACTAATCTGGAGAACGTTCGCAGTTTGTGCGATAAGAACGGCATCGTCTGCAAAAAGAAGTACAGGAATTTTATTCTTGTTGATCTTTGGCAGGTCCTTTCCAGCCATTATCAGGTGCGCTCCCAGAGTTAATATAAATTAGAAAGAGAAAAGGTGCTAGTACACAGCCCTGTCAAACCCAGGTAATTGATGGAAAGTCTCCAAATAAATCTCCATTCCAACTACTCCGTACTCTGGCTGTAGTATGTTTATGTAGCCTACTAAATAGAGAGATTATTATTATTTTTTATACTTTTTATTGGCATTTGCATAATAACAGTACATCTTCATACAGGTGTATCACATCAATTTACATAGCTCCTACTTCCGTTCAGTGGAGATACAATTTCACTTATCATAGACTATTATATGTTTCTCTTCTTCTGTTCCAAATTTATCACACTAATTACATATATCACTGTCATGTTTTCCAACTGTGAATAACAATAACTTTTAACTCATCCCCACTATCCCCCCAACAGGTCATGAGATGCTGTGCTTTCCCAGGAACTAGGGAACTATCTCCTTATTGTATACCTCATCATTCTAAACTGTTATCGGGTACAGGAGAGACTTCGGTTATTGCCAATGTGTCACTTCTTTCCTGATTTAACTGCAATGGGTCTACTTCCCCCTTCGGGGGGTCTTTCCCCTTGGTTGTCTGTTATCATTAGGTACCAGGCCCTGGCATATTCAAGTTTGTCGTCACGGCTGACTTTTTTCATTCAAACTAATTCTGCAGTGGCCCACTCCCACATGTCTCTGGCCCACCTCTCAACCGCGGGGGAATCTGGACTCAACCATCGGTTTGCTATTCTTCTTTTTGCTAATACTAAGCCCAGTTGAACTAATTTTCTTGTGAGTTTCTTGGTTTTTGGCATGGGAAGAAGCCCCAGCACCACCCCTTTGATGGTGGCTGGTATTGTCCGTCCTGTGACAGTTTGCAGGTTGTCTCTCACTTTCCCCCAATAGTATGTTAATTCGGGACAGTTCCATACCATGTGAATGAGGTGTGCATCTGAGTGCGTACATCTGGGAGTATGGTCTGCGTGTTCCGGGTTTATTTTATGGAGTACTCGGGGAGTTAAATATGCCTGATGTATTACATTATATTGTGTTAGTTTGAACCTTGTGTTGAGCTTATCTGTTTGACCCCTTCATGTACTTTCTTCCGTTCTGTTACTGTAAGGGGCTCGTCCAGTGCATCGTCCCATTTTGTGTGCATTAGGAGGGGATTAATAGGGAGATCTTCCCAGAGTGCTCTGTATATATGTGAGACCTGTCTAAGTCCCCCTGCCAAAGTGGTTATCATCTGCAGTACTGTTGTAATGGGCGATTCCTGCGGGAATGCCGGCCACAACTCCTTGGCCACCGCAGAAATCTTCGCATATTGCAGAAATTGCCCCCTGCCTAGTTGAAATGTGTTCTCTGCTTCCTCTCTCATCATGAACTGCTCAGCAATGTATAGATCCCCCATCGTGTGGCAGCCACCCTCCTTCCACTCATTAATGTTCATTGTTTGCCCTACCAGTTTGAAGGGTTTTTCTACCCATAGTGGTGTCTCGGGGGCATAGGGCGCTCTCTTAACTACCTTCTGTACAGCTAGCTCCCAAACCAAAGTGACATGTCTTATTATATATGGAAAAGATTCAGGCACGCTGGATCCCAGCATAAAAAGCTCTGGGAGGGGAATCCCCTCATCCGTGCCCCCCAGCAGCCGCTTCTCCCAATTGGTCTGTTCATCAAACCAGTGTACCACGTGTTGGAGTTGTGTGGCCATGTAGTAAAATTCTAATCGTGGGACCTCCAGGCCCCCGTGCCCCCACCCCCTCTGCAAGGTGCTCCGCTTTTTCCTCTTTCTTTTTTGTCCCCACATCAATTCCACTATCAAACTTTCAAGTTGAGGGAAATACCTGTGTGGGACTCTATATATGGAATTTTGCAGGGTGTATAGACATCGCGGAAGGATGGCCATATTTGTCAATGCTACTCTACCCATTAGAGACAGTGGGAGCTCCTTCCAGAAGGCAACCAATTTTTTAATGCCTTCCACACACTATCCTATGTTATTGTCCAGGTATGCCGTGTTTGTATGCGTTAATCTAATCCCTAAGTACATTACTCTATCCAATACCCATTTCATCCCCACGTTGGGCAGCTAGCTCTCGTTTTCCCTACTAGGTTCCCCATGGATTTCCCTGGATTGAGACGTAGGCCAGACCGCTCCCCAAACCTCTCCAGTTCTGTAGTGTCTGTAGTGAGCACCGGGACTGCCTCCTCAGGGCGGCGCAAGTATACCAACATATCGTCGACATACATGGACACTACGTGATTCATGTCCCCTAGTCGAACCCCCCATCTCTCCATTTTTGTTCTTAGGGTAATTGCCAGGGGTTCCATTGCAATGGCGAATAGGAGCAGGGATAAGGGGCACCCCTGTCGGGTACCCCTTCATAGTACAAAACTTTGCGAAACCTATCCTGGTAGGCGCACCCTTGCTGCCGGTCTATTGTATATTATTTCCATCCATTGTATAAATTGCCTTCCCACTCCCATCCTTTCCAACACCGCCCACATGTAATCCCATTCCACCGAATCAAAAGCCTGTTGTATATCTGTTAGACTTGGCATCTTTTGGCGTGTTTCCCCTGAGGTTTTGCTTTCTGATCTCCCGGTTTTGACTCTGTTGGTGCTGGCTTAGTGTTTCTGCGCACTTTTCTCAACTGCTGATCAGTGGAAAAGTGCAAGTGCTCCTGTGGTAAAATGTGTTATGGATTGGTGTTTCCATGATTGGCCTATTTGATTTATGTGTCTGTCCCTAATAAAATGCACTGAGTTTGCCAGGGCCTGTAAATCTAATGCTGTTAGTGGGCTGCAGCACTGGATTGTGCCACTCACACCAACAGGCCGTAAATGTAACTCTGGCCTGCCATTGCGGAGCCTGTGGGCAGTCTGGTACTGCCATGTCGACTTGGTAAGTGCACCCACTTGCCAAGCCCTAACCTTCCCTTTTCTTACATGTTAGTCACCCCTAAGGTAGGCCCAAGGTACTCCTGCGGGCAGGGTGCAGTGTATGTGAAAGGTAGGACATGCCCTGGTGTGTGTGGCATGTCCTGATAGTGAATACCTGCCAATTTTGTTTTTCACTATTGCCAAGCTATCTGTTCCCCATAGGACAGAATGGGGAGTTTGTTAATAACATCTTATAAACATAACTGGCCCTGGGAACTCGATAGGAAAATGTTTAGTATGCCTGAACTCACAATCTAAAGATGCATCTTTTAGTGTAGGTGATTTTTACATTCCGTCTTTGAAAATACCACTTTCAGCCATCCAGTAGGCCTCTGCTGGGTTTGTTGATTGACTGTCTGGGTTTTGGATGCCAGGGGCTGGGGAGCAGGAGTTGCTCCAGATAGTCTAGGTGGGTCAGGAAAGGGCTGAAAAGACCTGGGCTGCATTTAGAGTAGGTGGAGGAGATTTCCTTGCACCTGAATGGGCCTGGTCTGCCTCTGACATTGGCGTCTCCACCTCCTGCCAGGAAGCCACACCAGATAGGGCAGAACGGGTTCTGGCTGGGCACAGACACTCTGCCTGAGAGAACAAAGGATTTTGGGCTATAAAAAGTGGAGCCCAAATCCTTTGAATTTTCGAACTCTTTTGGACCAAATAGACTGCCAAGAAGAAGAGCTGGAGAAGCTGTGAGGAGGAACTACCACTTAGCTGTGTGTTTTGCTGTTGTGGCCTGCAGTGGCTGCTTCTTTCTTGGACTGAACTTTCTGCAATCTACTTTTGTGAGTTTCTCCAAGGGCTTGAGGTAGAGCTTGCCCCTGTTCAAGAAGTCTAAGGAATAGCAAAGACTTCAGGTTATTCTGCCCTCAGCATGGGAACTGTGTGTTTAGTGCTGTCACGATTCCCTGTCCCAGCCCCAAAAGATTACAAAGCCTGGTATAAAGCATAGCCCTCTCAGCTCTTGGTAGAGTTAATTTTCCCCTGTTGAAACCCTCCCCTGTCTCGTGCAACCAGCACACTACATGTGTTATCAGGTATGTTATAATGTTTAGGAGTCTGTAATAATTAGAGGTGATGTGCAGGAATCTGTGAAATCTTTGATAAATATTTTAACATTCCAATGTTTGTTGTGGTTATGTTATGACACTGTTATGTACAAAATCATCTTGAGCAAAGCATACGTGATTCTTGTTGAGTGTTTATAAACAGTTCGGTATTACTTTGTTTACACACGATTCCGATTCGGCTGCAAGCGAGCCTGTGTCCACTCCTTTGCCCAGCCAAGAAGAAAAGAACTACGCAGCGTCCCTCGATGCGTCACGTAAGACGCTCAGGAGCGCAGCGGCCATCTTGGGTGTGGCTCTGGTATATAAAGCCACACCCAAGTTCTGGAAGGCGCTTAGCCTTCCGTCCGTCCGTCGTCAGGGAAACAACAGACTCCAAGACTACTCACTGGCAATTGGATGCTACGTCTTCGTGCTTCCTGTTCATCGTTTTGGAGCCGTTCTGGTTTTGTTCAGAGCATTGAACCTGAAAGCCAAACAACAAAGAAAGCTAAGGGAATTTTATTCTATAAACTAAGGCGCCCATCGCAAGACAGTAATGGGACTTTGCACATAGTTTAATTGACAAGAAAGACAATTTTTGGAACGTTTTTTCTTTCATGCAAAGAAAGGACATTTTGGGGAAAAGACTTTGAGAAACAAAGCTTTGCATTTTATTCAACAAATTGACACTTTGTTTTTTTATATAATTTAACAGATACAGTGATGATATAAGTCTTTGGGGTTTCATATAAGTAAGTGCTTTATTAGGGACAAGCAAATTTACCATGTAATGTTCTAAAACACATATTGAATTTGGATATTGAGTAACTAATTCATCATTCTTTTTCACAGAAGAGTTACAGGGGTATCTTTACAAAAACCACGCCCAACATCTGCCACGCCCTACGAAGCCACGCCCAACAACTGCCACGCCCCACAACAACTTTAGGACCTTTACCACAAGACTACTAGGACGCTATTCATAACTTCACTAGATCGCAGGTAGGAAGACTAAACTCAAAGTAATACTATTTTTAATAGGAAAGAAAAGTGTTTAAGAAATGCTTACAATCTAAAGATCAATGCTAATGAATTCTTGTTGCATCGCAGGTCTTCAACAAGAAGTCCTTTCCTCAACGTCCAGTATCTGGCCCTCCTCCCTGAACCCTATTGCATAGCCCTAGTGTATATAAGAAAACACAGGTTATAAGGTAGGGTACTTGGAAGTTCGCTCATAGTGTCTCTTCGAAAATCAACCACGCACCCTACAGATAAGAGTGCATTGGTTGGTCTGACAAGTGCTGCAACAGAAGAAAAAGCAACCCGACACTGTCTACGATGCCGCTGCCAACTCCTTGTCCTGAACGCACCACAGAGGGCACTGCTGTAACGCCGCACCGCGACCCTGAGCCCACGACGACTCCTGCTGATGCCGCCACCGAGCCGCTGCTCGCACTGCGACCTGTGGGCACTGCAATCCGCACCTCCTTGCTTCATGACGACGCCTTGGTATCCCCCATGCCGAAATCAACGCCGCTGCTTGCACCGTGGTTCGAGGGCACCGCTCGTAAAGTTACATGATGCGCCGCCCTCATCCCACACCGCAGCCTTGGCCTACCGGTGCCAGTGCCATCGACTCCAGTTCGTCAGCTGACGCCACACTTCAGCAACGACGATGCCGCTGCTTCCTGTGACCTGCCAGCACCGCGACAAGCACCACATTCACATCGCACCGCAACCTAAGGTCACCGAATGCCGCATCGCTGAACTTCGCACCGCAGCACCCGATGCCTGCCGACGCCAGCTCTCCTGACTTCAGCTGCGAGGAGTTTGATCGGCAACGCGTGTGACTTCAAGGGCCCGATGACTCCTGCACCGCCATCCGGAACTGACGCCTGCGGACGCCGTGCTATCAGAAGCTCAACGAGAGGTCGCAAACGCTCTGCATTTCTAAAGGTACGGTTTTGCGGGTCTTTCCGACACCGTAGCTGGCCCGCGATGCCGCGGTCAGCCAGAACTGTTTGGATTTGTTTGTTCACGGCGCCGTGATAGCCCCAGAAGGAGCTATCGACTTCCAGGAACTCTTTTTTAAGGTTATATTGATAACTGAAGTATTGTATTGTGAATTTGTATCATTTATAGGTCTCGCCTGAGCCAGCACATGTGCTGCTCGGAGAGACATTTTATTAGCGGATTTTCACAGTGCTACCAGGTGGCCTCAAGCTTGCGTGCATGCTTGCGTACACGCGCGCAGCCACCATCTGTCTTTCCTCCTGGCCGCCTTGCTCGCGATCACTTTCGCGCGCACCATTTGCTTATTCTTTACTTTTGCTACAATCACGGCACTGGCACTTTACCTTTAAGTAAAGCGCCGGTGCCGCGATTGTAGCAAAAGTAAAGAAATAGATGTTTTTTTCTATTTCTTTACTTTTGCTATAATCATGGCACCTGCACTTTACTTTTAACATTAAAAGTAAAGCGCGGGTGCCACGATTATAGCAAAAGTAAAGAAATAGAAAAATACATCTATTTCTTTACTTTTGCTATAATCGCGGCATCCGCGCTTCACTTTTAACATTAAAAGTAAAGCACGGGTGCCGCGATTATAGCAAAAGTAAAGAAATAGAAAAAAACAACTATTCTTTACTTTTGCTATAATCGCGGCACTGGGTGCCCACTACCTTAAAGTTGCTGAGAATGGTTTCTTCTTTCCAGTCTCTATTACAAGCTCTCTCAAGGAGGTGCGGTAGGGTACAGCCTATACCATTCACTTTGATTCATACTCTTTTGGCTTTCACTCCTTTCCTGCATCTAGACACGTATTTTTCGATCTGCGTTGCTATTCTCTTGAGAGGCTGAGTGAGTGCTGCTTCTACGTTGCCTGGAGGGCGGCATCCAACAGATCACACCCCAGCCATAACCCTTTCCCCTCATGCCCCATCAGAACCGATCGCTCTGTAATGAGGGGGCTTCTCTTCATTAGTAGCCCGTCGAGTAACATCCCTGTGTCTCCGCTGCTGACGAGGAAGCTGCAGTGCAAGCACCGAGGGGGAGCAGGGCCGAGGTGCCCCATTGATGAATTCCTTTTGAAGTCTCTGCCACTCCAGCTTCCTCGACTCTCCTCTCCACGGAGGGCCCCCGTAGGCTCCGCCAGCACGTTCTTCGGGGCCTCCTGGGCTACTGCTCTTCGGTTCTATCTGCAGGCCAAAGGCCGAACAATGTACAGCAGCAGGCTCCCCCGCCGCAGCCCCATGACCACATGTTATATGTCACACCATTTCCAGCCCTTTACAAGGCTCAATTCAAATTTAATCAGCAAAGCATGGCAATTTGGGTCTGATAGCTCCATTAACAGCCTCCATCGCCAAAGGCTACGCGGCCTCAAGAGGAGAAAATAGCCATCTAATTGGTTTTTTTTCCCCTTTCCTCTCCAGACCAGCGCATGCCCCTCCCCCTCCCCCACCACACAGCGCGTCTCGCGTTACTTTCACAGCCAATGCTTGTTTATTTTTGGGCCTTGTATCTGCATACTTCGTCTTGATGAATTAGTGGGGAACATTTTCACACTGCCCCCCCCCCCCCCCCCCCCCACACACACACACACGGTACACCCATACGCTCGCGCACACCCATTTTTCACCTTCTCCATCATGGTTTAGACCTCCCTTCTGGTGGTAAACGGGTGTCCAGTGTTCCCTCGCCAGCGACCTTTCACTTGTTCTTCGTTTTTTCTGGCTAGACTAGTCCTTCAGATTTATTGCACTAGACAGTTTTCAACATGTAGTCAGTGCTAACCAATTATTCATTCAAGCCTAGTGATGTTGGTTCCTTACCTGCATTGGCACCTAGAGGACACCAGCTGGAATGCGGTCCCGGCAGCCAGGGCGGCTCTTGGCCTTGGTGAGCTGGGTGAGTTATAATCCATTCTTAATGTGTCACAATTGCTGTATTTAACCCCCTATCAGCCGCCTATTGTGCCGGGCCATTTCATCTACCTCTGACCCCCCGCCCACCCCACTACCCCCACCCCACCCCACCCCACCCTCCCTATCCCCCCACCCTCTGCGAGCAAGAGCCAGGTCTGCCGGCAGCTATTACTGATTTGAAACAGGGCCGATCTTACACTAAATCTCTCGAGTTATATGTTGATGCTGCGTGCTGACATCCGGCAAAATTAGGGGGTTCACACGCATTCAGTTCTGTTCACCACGCAAAGCTGTAGTCTCCAGAGGGGTGCAACCCAACAATAAATGTCTCACTCTGGTGGACATTACTGATTTATTTTGCCCGAGTTAGGTTTCTGCTGAAAGCGGTGCACAGTCATACACAACGGCTTATCTGGAACATTGCTCAAAATTCATCAGAAATCAGTGGCACACCGGGGCGTAACTTCACAATTTTCTAAGAGGCAAAATGATTTTCAGACATGCTCTTGACTCAACTTCTTTGTATTAATGTGAACATTTGATTTGTATTTATGTCAGGTACGTCTATCTGAGTATGTGATTTACAAATCATGTATATAGCTCAAAATACAAAGTGAAGGTTTTCCACACTTTATAAGTGTTTTCAAAACCCTACCTTTTAGGTGACGTTCAGACATTTTCAGTGGGCTCATAACTCAATGAACATTTTCGCTTGATTAAAACTCATGCCCTGTTTGCTAAATAAGGCTGTTTGCTCCAAAATAATTAACATAAGGAGCTATCTTGTATAAACTAGAACTCTGGGTCGCACAGAGCTATGTAACTAATCAGACCTATGACCAGAGATTACACACACATTTCTCTAACAAGTGTATCAACCACCTTAATTATTTTGCCCACGTCATACGGTACAACTCAGCTCTGTGCTCCAGGTACATTAATCTTCTAAGAAGTCTTAAAATGCAGTGTATTTGTGACCAATGAAATAACTCAGAATATCTTCATTGTTACGTTTGTTAATAATTTATTTGGGGTTCCAGTTTGTAAACAAGCATTGGCATAGCCAATAGGTCTCGCCTCTGGGACCTTATAAGTATTTAGTTAATATAGCAGAACATCCTTGGTGCAACAACACCAACTGTTACATGGCTAAACAGTTATAAGGTCCCAAATGCGAGACCTATTGGCTATGCCAATGCTTGTTGATCTTGTCTTAAGTATATACAAATATTGGATATTTTTCTAAACTGGTGTGGTGTCCTTTTGTAGTGCTTACACTGTATTACTATTGGTTATGTGCAAATTCTTTACACACTGCCTCTAAAATAAGCCTGACTGCTCGTGCCAAGCTACCAAGGGGGTGAGCAGGGATTATTTTAGGAGTGTAACTCTCCTATCCTGACTAGGAAGAAGGGTCCCTACTTGGACAAAGGTACCTACCTCTGCCAACTAGAGACCCCCATTTCTAACAAAAGCTAACAAGCCCAGCGCCCAATTTTCCTTGTCTAAGTTTGGAGCATGCCCTACATGCGCCATGCGCAGCAAGTTGTGTGTCGTATTCCGTTTAGGGATAAACCCAGCTTGGTCTGGGTGGATCAGTTGAGGCATATACGTTAATAGACGGGATGCTAGGATCCCACTCAGTATTTTGGCATTTATGTTTAAGAGGGAGATCGGCCTATAGGAACTCGGAAAGAGGGGGTACTTGTCCGGCTTGGGGAGTATGGTCACCACTGCCTCCAACATGGTGTTTGGTAATACTTTACAGTCTAGAGCTTCATTAAACACCTCTAGTAGGTGATCCACTGACAATGGAGCATATTTCTGGTAAAACTCCGCTGTGAGCCCATTTCCCCCGGGGCATTCCTCCGGTTTCAGTTTCTGGGCAGATGCGAGAGTTTCCTCTTTTGAGACTGGTGCCCCTAGGGCTTCCGCGTCTGTTTCTTCTAGTAAAGGTAGTACTGTACCATCCAGGAATTCCTGCAGCTCCCGCGGGTGAACCCGACGGACACCCATGCAAGTAGTTTCAAAGTGTGATGCGAAATCCCTCAGGATAGCCCCTTGTGTTTGTAACATGACCCGTTACTATTTTGAAGTTGCAATATAGGTATCTGTTCCTTTTCTGTTCTAATTAATCTCTCGAGCAGTGCCGCAGACCTGTCACCCTGCATATGTAACCTTTGTCTATATGCAGTGTATGTAAATTTTTCCAGCCTAGCCTAGGCCTCTGAAGCTCTCCTTGTACCCGAGTCCATTCGGTCATGAGTGCCGGTATCATGTGTATGGTACTTTCCAACTTCTGCAGTTGGTCCTCTAGTGCTGAAATGTCCCTACTCAAATGTTGCTTTACCCCGTATCTGGTCTTCATGCATACCCCTCTTATAACCACCTTCATGGCTTCCCATTCAGTCGATCTGGCGGCTGTCGATCCCCAATTCTCTTTGAAATAGTGTTGCAGGGCCTCTGAGACTGTATTTGGATAGGGTGGGTCTGTTAGTGCTTCAGCCCTAAGCCTCCAAAGCGCTATGGCCGGGTGGCCCGCTCCACTCTTGAAGGTGAGCAGCAACGGTGCATGGTCGGCTATGTAGCAGGGAAGGTATGAAATGCCCTCCATATCCACGGATAACCCAGGTGTAAGGCAGCAATGATCAATGCGACTGACTGTTTTTGCCGCTGAGGTGTAGCAGAACACTCTCTTCAATGGGTACCTAGCCCTCCACTCATCTCTGAGTTGCATACCCTGCATTAGTGTTTCAATTGACTCCAGCATGCGGGGTTTAGTGTTGGCTCTAGGGGGCTCTCTGTCTAAAATCGCATCAAAGACGCAGTTGAGTGGATGAGTAATCGGAATATGGAGCTCATGCGGATAGGAAATATTGCATATCTGTGTTGGACCGTGGGCGGGTGTGATGTGCGGGTGGGGGGGAGGGTTTGGGGATCTGATGTTCTGCAGACCAGGGGGGGGCTGAACAAGGATGCCACTTCTCACTGTTCTTTTCTTCATCTTGGTACCGTGTATGGGGACAAATTCCCCGGTGTCCTTACAAATGCCAATAAAGTTTGTTGTAAAAAAAAAAAGACGCAGTTGAAGTACCCCATGAGGATAATCTCTGCATCTGTGTATGAAGTTGCTACTTTCAGGAGAGAAGAAAAAAAATCAGGGCAGTCCGCATTTGGGGCGTAAACGTTAATAACACATAACTCTTTGCCCTCCCATTTCCCATGTAGGATTGTGTGGAAATTTAGCTTGCAAACTGAACATTATCTGCGCCATCTTGCCTCTCCCCAGCGCCACGCATAGCAAATGCACGGTCGCCATTTTAGGCACCCCACTCTCTCTCCCCGCTCACTCTCGATTGCCAGCGCTTTCCCCCGGCGCTGCGAGCATCCCCCGCGCGCCGTCCACCCCCGCTCTCTCATACAGGCCATAAACCCTCTCCTTCTGCGCGACCCTGCTACGGAACCACTTCCGACCGACAACCCATACATGGTCATGCCTCTCCTTTGATAACCCCCTTCCTCTGCGCCCCATTGTCTGAACTGGTCCCAGGTCATCACCTAGCCCTGCGGATGCAGTTTATTGCCCCTACTGTAAGGGTAACACCCCACATCAAAGGGATTATAGTAGATCAAAGGCCCTACCCCCTGAGACCCGTTCGGTTGCACACACCCCCGGGAATTAGCGGAATTCCCTGCTGCGCGATAGCCATCTCCCACTGCGGGTAGGGTGGGAACCTCTACTGTAACCATGTGTGGGATCGGATCTGAGCCGGGGCTTCAGGGGATATTTCCCCCGCACATCAAGGGAATCTCAAGAATGTACTATGTATAATAAAGCAATAAACCAGTGTATAAGAGACCAGGTCTCAGAGATGCAGTTAGAGCACCTCGTGACGATACCTTGCTGTCTGATCTGATGTGTTCTGCTCCGACGGAATAAAACTTTGTTTCCTGCCTTCCAGTCTCCGGCGCCTGCCTCTTTTATTGGTAAAATCATCGAGTGGTATGAGAGGCGATTACCACCGGGCAAATACTTGAAAGGTTATCGACTGAAACTGCCGCTACCATTTAACAATTGGCGTCCCAAACGTGGGGCCCATCAGCGACACGTGGATCCAGTGGGAGAGGTCCCGACGACAGAGTGAACGACTGCAACGATCGGGAGAGCTCCTGCCCAATAGACCCTCGTCTGGCAGCCGATCATCCGAACTTCACTGGTTCCGAGCAGACCTCTCTCGAGTGATCTACGGTCCTGACTGGGAACCATCAGGAGTGCCGCGGCAAATACGGAGAGTAGAGGACGATCGGGCGCTGGAGGCGGAAGACGAGAAACTGTCCACGCGGTCCGGGTAAGGTCGTGATACACGACAAATTGAGAAATAATTGATTGATTGTTTGACGCTTTGGAAATACTAGTATTGCTCATTGATTGTGCTCATTGATTGTTCTCTTTGAGATATTCGCTGTCTACAAACGGGGAGGAGTAGAAATACTCTCTCTCTCTCCCTTTGCAGATAGTGAAGGGTAGGTAACGCAGACTTTTGTCCCCGTTGAAACCCGTCGTGCCTATCTTTATCTCCCCATTGATTGATTGTCCGAACATTTATTGTTTTGGAGAATAGTGCTTTTTGAGATATTCTCTGTTTGCAAATAACGTAGAATAGGAATATTCTGTCTAGTCTTTGCAAATAGTGAAGGGTAGGTAATGCTGACTTTTGTCCCCGTTGAAACCCGTCATGCCTATCTTTATCTCCCATTGATTGATTGATTGATTGTCCGAACACTAGTTGTTCGATATTGGTTCTTTGGAGGTATTCTCTGCTTGCAAATAACGAAGAATAGAGATATTCTGTCTAGTCTTTGCAAGCAGTGAAAAGATAGGTAGTGCTGACTTTTGTCCCCGTTGAAACCCGTCATGCCTATCTTCTCCCCACTGATTGGTAGTTGGTTCTGCCCGGACCGCTTATTAGAGGTGAACCATCCGGCTCCACTGGAGGGCACCCCTAATAAGGACATGTTCACTAAATATGGACTAGTCGCCGTAGCTTATACCAAGCTATGGCATAAATATACAAAGAAGGACCCCGAGAGTCAGTGGCCACTGATGGGATCCTTCGACGACCATCAGATAGAAGCGCTAGAAATAGCTCTACGTAGCAATAAGACGACGCCTACTATGCTTGACAGTATCGGCATGTGGCGCAAAGAAGCAACGCAACGGAAAAAGAGGGAAGAAGTAAAAGCAGAAAAGGAATTACGAAAGGCAGCTCACCTTGCCGCTAGAAAGTTAGAAGAAGACATAAAGGAGAGAAGGGAAACTAAACTAAGACAGGAGCCCGAAACCTCAGGCCAGTACGCTGTTAGGACCCCTTCTTTGCTCTACCCTGAGTTGTCCTCCAAGCAGCGAACGAATGACGAGTTACTGTTAGGTCCCCCGATCATTTACATGCCCCCTCCGTATGCACCCTCCCAATCAATAGTGCAACACCCACAACCCCCGAACACGAGCGAAAGCAGTACAGGGGCCTCGGCCCTCACGGCCTCCGCGCCGGCTGAGCCTCTTGTGCCGAACCCAACGTCGACTACAACGCTAGACGACCATGAGATAGGAAAGAAAGAGTCCACCAGAATGAATCGATTAACTAAGGATGAACGAACAGGAATCGACAAGATAGTAAAGGCACTGGTAGGATCCTTTTTGACCTTACAAAAACTAACATAACGCTAGGAGTTAGCCCTTTGTGGGACATATGAAACCAAGGGAAGGAGTCAAGCTCACGGTCGAGACGACCGCGAGGTAGCCCGACTCCATTACTCTCGCTACCTAAACATGTCTGCCCTACTGCCCACCCCGCCCAATAAGCATGACAAAATCCCGCACAAACGGAAGCCTGCTGACACCCACCATCGACGTCACCAAACTAGGGCTAGATCGCGCACAATTGGGCTATGTTATTTTTCCGATTGCACAGAAACCTCCTTGTGCTCGTCATCAGACTGCAAATATGTACAAACACTCCAACGAAGTAATGTAGTTATAACATTTTAATAACTTATAGGATATAACAAACACACCAACAGGGTAAACAGGTTAAAACACGTTTTAAAACAACTATTTACATGACAGTCTGCTGCAACCTCCATCCCAAAGCCTTAACGTCCACGTGACACCGTCCTCGCCTCTCCTTCCTCGAAATTGCAACATTGGCCTGTTTTGGGCGGTCCCTCTTAGTTGACTTTGGGCTATAAAAGCCATGCAAAAATCCCTTGACATCAGTGGCGGGCGATTGTGCGAATAGGCCGGAGGCTATACGAAGCGCCGAAAGTTCTGGCAACACCAAGGCGGAGCCCGCCACGCTGTGCGGGCCTTTCCGCCTTCTCTTCTTCTTTCTTTAATGAGGGCTGGTGCCCTGGCGGGGGGAGGCGACGCGGACGGGCCTCCCCCACCTCCCCAGGTGGAGGCTCGCCGGGCACCCCAACCGTCTTTAACTCGCCGACCAGCTAAGCTGCACCCAACCGTCTTTAATTCGCCGGCCATCTTTTTCATCGGCCTGCTGAAGTTCACCCTGGCACGCTGTGCGGATCTTCCCAGTCACTTCTTCCTTCAATAACGGAGGGTGCCCTGGCGGGGGGAGGCGACGCGGACGGACCTCCCCCACCTCCCCAGGTGGAGGCTCGCCAGCAGATGAGGGCACCCCAAACCGCATCTTTCACACGTCAGCCAGCTGAGTTGCGCCCTGCCACTTCATTCGCCGTTCGGCTGAGCCGGCACCCCTGCACGCGGCCGCCAGGCAACCACCCAAGCACCGGGTTCACCAGGACTGCCGCTAGCACCCGACGTGAGGAATGGGCCCCCGCAGCAAGGTAATCGGGGACCCACCCCGGTGGTGATACCATCCAAACTGCTGTCGTCACTGCTACTGGAATCACCCCGGTGGCAGTACCATCCGGACTGCCGCTGTTACTGCTGCTGGCTCCTCTCCGGTGACTGTACCGAAGAGCTGCTGCTACTGCTGCCCTTGAACTCCGGCGGTTGACCCCTCCGGTTCCAGGCCTGGCCCACCGTGTGACTATTCTGGACTCGAAAGCTTGTTTGCTAGGGCATGGGCCCCACCCTTGACAGAACGCTCCCCTCAGCCTTGCAGAATTGGTTGGAGTCATTTGACATTCGACTCCTGCGGACTTCCGGTAAGGACAAAACCACCACCATTGCTCTTTTTGCCCCCGGGCGGCAGCCACCTTGCCTCCGCTTGGTGCAGTGAGACAATAAAGCGTCGGCGGAAGAACCCGCCTGCTGCCCCGCCCTAAGAACAAACCGTGGCATTGCTACAAGGTTGCAGTGACGCCATGCTGACGCAAAGTTGACGCTAACGAAAGTTCTCGAACTACCGAAAGGAATTCTGGTTCAACAGCTAATTCATGGAAAGACTTAGACTGTGCACTGGCCCGACCCCGCCCCAAGATGGCGCTGATGTAGGAGTGGCCTACAACTCCTCGTGGCGTTCCAGCCACGTGACATTTGTATTAAAAAGAGATATATAAATATATGTATGTGATGCTTTCACACATGATGGTGGGGGAGAGGGGGGGGGGACCGATTTTTATGTTAATCTAGTGTTGCTCATGTTGCTCGACGCCTCTCGCACCATGGCCGGCCTATAGCGGCTGTAGGCCCGTATTTCTACACTGACATTGTTTTAAATAAAGGGCTTCTTAAAAAGGAATTACGGAATCAGTGTCATGACTAATCATCTGGGTTGTTGAAGGTTTCTCTTTTAAATAAAAGATTGTCACTCCTAAGCGAAAGCATACAGATAATACGGACTCAATTTGCCTAAAATATTTTTGTTTAACGGAATTTGTACCCATCACGCCTGCCCCCCTTTTTCCAAGAATTGTCAAATCAATAATGAACTATAACTTAAGGTATATGTCGCACGCAAGGTATGGTATCCTGCACCATAATACACGACCAATTGAGAAATACATGCACGACCAGGGAACCCGAATTTAGGAGATGAATGAACTAGAGCATCTTTGCCTCGAACTAAAGAATAATAGGTCCGTGGTATTACCCACCCCTGCGGCTAGCCTGGTACATGGTAGGTAGAACTTTTTGTGTCTGCGCGCGCTGGGGTATTTTGAATACTGCACCTCCCCTCCCCTCTTATTTTCCCCTCTATAGGTCACGACGAAGTTCCGACTGAAGAGTGGAGTGGACATGGACCGCACCAAGTTCAATATCAGGGAAAACATAGACAAACGTTGTGAGATAGTGCGTAAAATTACAGACCACCATTGGGAACATGAAAAACTGTATGATATGATTGTGCGTGTGTACTACGATTATACGATATGAATGTGTATGCATTTCATGTTCGGGTCACTTGAAGAGAGCGTCATCGTATGATTGAGGTGCTCGTCCACCGATCAAAGGGAGGAGAATAAAGGGTCAGACAACCCATAAGATAAACTACAAAATGCTAAAGGTACGCAGCATGCATAGGAATAGAGGACAGGAAAGGAGAGGTCCCCGTGCTCGACGCAGCCCTGAGTCTCCGTCTTGATGCATGTACTGTCACACCCTATCCGGCATTTGTGTGTACGTGGTCACCGAATTTATGTCTTTTCCCCGCTTGTGTTTTCTTACATGGAACAGACCCATGCTACTCCATGTTGTGTGTGCACCAAGTGGCCTATTATCTTACCCATCTCTCTCTCTCTCGTTTTGTGTCATATGTATGCCAAAATAGCCTACTTGATGCACACGTCTCTCTCTCTCTCTCTCTCTCTCTCTCTCTCTCTCTCTCTCTCTCTCTCTCTCTCTCTCTCTCTCTCTCTCTCTCTCTCTCTCTCTCTCTCTCTCTCTCTCACACTCTCTCCCCCTCCCTCGCAAAAGGCTCTTTCTTGCCCTCTTTTCTTCTTGAATAAATTAACGACATACACCTCTTTGGTAAGTGTATAATTGGCCTGAACACAGTGGTGTTCGAACAAATTGACAGAAACAAAAACGACCATACTTTACCACGTTACTACCTCTCCTTTTTGCAAACGTTAAGCCTAATCGGCTGAGAAGGAAAGGACAGGTAAGACGACTGATGTCTCCCAATCTGACCCTCAACACGGGGACTATATGTCAGTGGTTTTTGTTTTTAAAGGACACCATCTCTACCGCCCAGAATTACCCCTGACCAATTAACCCGAAATAGAATGTCTAAAGCACCCTGTTCTCCCAAAGATAACTCCAGCCCTATACTAGCCGTCTCAGAGTATCCCGAACGAAACAGCTGATGGCCCTGTTTTAAACTGATAAAGGGTCACCTACTGTATGAAAAGGATACTCGTGAACGCATGACCGTAGCACCTCGCACTTACGGGGATTACCAAACCTTGTATTATGGGGCGCAGAAACTGACACCTAGAAGGCCAGACGATGGACAGGGACACCCACAGAACCCTGCACCACAGCAGTAATTAATAGATTAGTAACACGCACCTTAACATCAGAGTTAATAGACACCAATCATATAGTAACAGATAAGAGCATTTCCGCAACTACTCAGTGGTTGGGAGAGAGAATGAAGTATGTAAATGTCTTCCCTGCCAAAATCCCTAAGACTTTCGTTTCTTATAACCTATTCAAGGATAACCCGCAGCCATCGGAAGAGAGGGGTCGGACGTGACGCACAGTCTGGCTGCGGATCATAAAGCATCTATGACATCGACCAAGGGGGAAGCGACGAAGCAAAAAGGGTGTGAGACGAGACACCATTATCAGAACGATAAGCGCGAAGGGCTACATCGAGGCCCCTGCTCACTGACCAGCGTGCCTGAAGTCTCAACCCGTCGGGCCCGATTGATGGGCCCAGTGCTGAAAGATTCTGCTCTCCTTGGTCCGCATTTTTTTGATCCGATCCCACGCCACCCCATTCTCTCTTCCTCTTTCATTTGGACTATGACTTTGACCTACTACCGAGGAACAAAAGGCCGGCACCCTGTCTCAAAGTGCCTGTGGTGAACTGTGTTAAGGAACAGGACTGTGATCAAAGAACAGTGAGTGGTCACACCCTGCCACGTGAGAAATCGGATTTGAGCTGGACCTTAGCTCCACCGCCGGTGCTCAACAGTGCCAACGAAAGAAGGACAGCAATGAGAGCTTACCAGTGATAGCTCTTTATAAAACAAGGACACTGGAAAGAAGGACCCATGTCAAAGTTGAAAATCCTCTCCCAACCACCTTATTATATTAACTATCTTCTTCATGATGTTGCATCAATCACTTCCGACTGTATACTGAGAAGTTAAGAAAATGTAACTTTGTATAGTAACATCCATACAACACCAGCCATGTACACGACTATACTGCAACTTTGAATGTACTTCCTCCTCGCCTACTTTATCAAACTGTATGAGACAATGTACAAATGTGTCAGATTACTCCTGCCTACCCTAAAGACTCTGTATCTTTAAATGTATGACGAACATTGACGATACTGTAACTGAAAGGCTAACAAAGGTGAATATTGGCCGGACAAGCTGGCGAGATATGTTAAAAGGGAGGACTGTGGAAATTTAGCTTGCAAACTGAACATTATCTGCGCCATCTTGCCTCTCCCCAGCGCCACGCATAGCAAATGCACGGTCGCCATTTTAGGCACCCCACTCTCTCTCCCCGCTCACTCTCGATTGCCAGCGCTTTCCCCCGGCGCTGCGAGCATCCCCCGCGCGCCGTCCACCCCCGCTCTCTCATACAGGCCATAAACCCTCTCCTTCTGCGCGACCCTGCTACGGAACCACTTCCGACCGACAACCCATACATGGTCATGCCTCTCCTTTGATAACCCCCTTCCTCTGCGCCCCATTGTCTGAACTGGTCCCAGGTCATCACCTAGCCCTGCGGATGCAGTTTATTGCCCCTACTGTAAGGGTAACACCCCACATCAAAGGGATTATAGTAGATCAAAGGCCCTACCCCCTGAGACCCGTTCGGTTGCACACACCCCCGGGAATTAGCGGAATTCCCTGCTGCGCGATAGCCATCTCCCACTGCGGGTAGGGTGGGAACCTCTACTGTAACCATGTGTGGGATCGGATCTGAGCCGGGGCTTCAGGGGATATTTCCCCCGCACATCAAGGGAATCTCAAGAATGTACTATGTATAATAAAGCAATAAACCAGTGTATAAGAGACCAGGTCTCAGAGATGCAGTTAGAGCACCTCGTGACGATACCTTGCTGTCTGATCTGATGTGTTCTGCTCCGACGGAATAAAACTTTGTTTCCTGCCTTCCAGTCTCCGGCGCCTGCCTCTTTTATTGGTAAAATCATCGAGTGGTATGAGAGGCGATTACCACCGGGCAAATACTTGAAAGGTTATCGACTGAAACTGCCGCTACCATTTAACAATTGGCGTCCCAAACGTGGGGCCCATCAGCGACACGTGGATCCAGTGGGAGAGGTCCCGACGACAGAGTGAACGACTGCAACGATCGGGAGAGCTCCTGCCCAATAGACCCTCGTCTGGCAGCCGATCATCCGAACTTCACTGGTTCCGAGCAGACCTCTCTCGAGTGATCTACGGTCCTGACTGGGAACCATCAGGAGTGCCGCGGCAAATACGGAGAGTAGAGGACGATCGGGCGCTGGAGGCGGAAGACGAGAAACTGTCCACGCGGTCCGGGTAAGGTCGTGATACACGACAAATTGAGAAATAATTGATTGATTGTTTGACGCTTTGGAAATACTAGTATTGCTCATTGATTGTGCTCATTGATTGTTCTCTTTGAGATATTCGCTGTCTACAAACGGGGAGGAGTAGAAATACTCTCTCTCTCTCCCTTTGCAGATAGTGAAGGGTAGGTAACGCAGACTTTTGTCCCCGTTGAAACCCGTCGTGCCTATCTTTATCTCCCCATTGATTGATTGTCCGAACATTTATTGTTTTGGAGAATAGTGCTTTTTGAGATATTCTCTGTTTGCAAATAACGTAGAATAGGAATATTCTGTCTAGTCTTTGCAAATAGTGAAGGGTAGGTAATGCTGACTTTTGTCCCCGTTGAAACCCGTCATGCCTATCTTTATCTCCCATTGATTGATTGATTGATTGTCCGAACACTAGTTGTTCGATATTGGTTCTTTGGAGGTATTCTCTGCTTGCAAATAACGAAGAATAGAGATATTCTGTCTAGTCTTTGCAAGCAGTGAAAAGATAGGTAGTGCTGACTTTTGTCCCCGTTGAAACCCGTCATGCCTATCTTCTCCCCACTGATTGGTAGTTGGTTCTGCCCGGACCGCTTATTAGAGGTGAACCATCCGGCTCCACTGGAGGGCACCCCTAATAAGGACATGTTCACTAAATATGGACTAGTCGCCGTAGCTTATACCAAGCTATGGCATAAATATACAAAGAAGGACCCCGAGAGTCAGTGGCCACTGATGGGATCCTTCGACGACCATCAGATAGAAGCGCTAGAAATAGCTCTACGTAGCAATAAGACGACGCCTACTATGCTTGACAGTATCGGCATGTGGCGCAAAGAAGCAACGCAACGGAAAAAGAGGGAAGAAGTAAAAGCAGAAAAGGAATTACGAAAGGCAGCTCACCTTGCCGCTAGAAAGTTAGAAGAAGACATAAAGGAGAGAAGGGAAACTAAACTAAGACAGGAGCCCGAAACCTCAGGCCAGTACGCTGTTAGGACCCCTTCTTTGCTCTACCCTGAGTTGTCCTCCAAGCAGCGAACGAATGACGAGTTACTGTTAGGTCCCCCGATCATTTACATGCCCCCTCCGTATGCACCCTCCCAATCAATAGTGCAACACCCACAACCCCCGAACACGAGCGAAAGCAGTACAGGGGCCTCGGCCCTCACGGCCTCCGCGCCGGCTGAGCCTCTTGTGCCGAACCCAACGTCGACTACAACGCTAGACGACCATGAGATAGGAAAGAAAGAGTCCACCAGAATGAATCGATTAACTAAGGATGAACGAACAGGAATCGACAAGATAGTAAAGGCACTGGTAGGATCCTTTTTGACCTTACAAAAACTAACATAACGCTAGGAGTTAGCCCTTTGTGGGACATATGAAACCAAGGGAAGGAGTCAAGCTCACGGTCGAGACGACCGCGAGGTAGCCCGACTCCATTACTCTCGCTACCTAAACATGTCTGCCCTACTGCCCACCCCGCCCAATAAGCATGACAAAATCCCGCACAAACGGAAGCCTGCTGACACCCACCATCGACGTCACCAAACTAGGGCTAGATCGCGCACAATTGGGCTATGTTATTTTTCCGATTGCACAGAAACCTCCTTGTGCTCGTCATCAGACTGCAAATATGTACAAACACTCCAACGAAGTAATGTAGTTATAACATTTTAATAACTTATAGGATATAACAAACACACCAACAGGGTAAACAGGTTAAAACACGTTTTAAAACAACTATTTACATGACAGTCTGCTGCAACCTCCATCCCAAAGCCTTAACGTCCACGTGACACCGTCCTCGCCTCTCCTTCCTCGAAATTGCAACATTGGCCTGTTTTGGGCGGTCCCTCTTAGTTGACTTTGGGCTATAAAAGCCATGCAAAAATCCCTTGACATCAGTGGCGGGCGATTGTGCGAATAGGCCGGAGGCTATACGAAGCGCCGAAAGTTCTGGCAACACCAAGGCGGAGCCCGCCACGCTGTGCGGGCCTTTCCGCCTTCTCTTCTTCTTTCTTTAATGAGGGCTGGTGCCCTGGCGGGGGGAGGCGACGCGGACGGGCCTCCCCCACCTCCCCAGGTGGAGGCTCGCCGGGCACCCCAACCGTCTTTAACTCGCCGACCAGCTAAGCTGCACCCAACCGTCTTTAATTCGCCGGCCATCTTTTTCATCGGCCTGCTGAAGTTCACCCTGGCACGCTGTGCGGATCTTCCCAGTCACTTCTTCCTTCAATAACGGAGGGTGCCCTGGCGGGGGGAGGCGACGCGGACGGACCTCCCCCACCTCCCCAGGTGGAGGCTCGCCAGCAGATGAGGGCACCCCAAACCGCATCTTTCACACGTCAGCCAGCTGAGTTGCGCCCTGCCACTTCATTCGCCGTTCGGCTGAGCCGGCACCCCTGCACGCGGCCGCCAGGCAACCACCCAAGCACCGGGTTCACCAGGACTGCCGCTAGCACCCGACGTGAGGAATGGGCCCCCGCAGCAAGGTAATCGGGGACCCACCCCGGTGGTGATACCATCCAAACTGCTGTCGTCACTGCTACTGGAATCACCCCGGTGGCAGTACCATCCGGACTGCCGCTGTTACTGCTGCTGGCTCCTCTCCGGTGACTGTACCGAAGAGCTGCTGCTACTGCTGCCCTTGAACTCCGGCGGTTGACCCCTCCGGTTCCAGGCCTGGCCCACCGTGTGACTATTCTGGACTCGAAAGCTTGTTTGCTAGGGCATGGGCCCCACCCTTGACAGAACGCTCCCCTCAGCCTTGCAGAATTGGTTGGAGTCATTTGACATTCGACTCCTGCGGACTTCCGGTAAGGACAAAACCACCACCATTGCTCTTTTTGCCCCCGGGCGGCAGCCACCTTGCCTCCGCTTGGTGCAGTGAGACAATAAAGCGTCGGCGGAAGAACCCGCCTGCTGCCCCGCCCTAAGAACAAACCGTGGCATTGCTACAAGGTTGCAGTGACGCCATGCTGACGCAAAGTTGACGCTAACGAAAGTTCTCGAACTACCGAAAGGAATTCTGGTTCAACAGCTAATTCATGGAAAGACTTAGACTGTGCACTGGCCCGACCCCGCCCCAAGATGGCGCTGATGTAGGAGTGGCCTACAACTCCTCGTGGCGTTCCAGCCACGTGACATTTGTATTAAAAAGAGATATATAAATATATGTATGTGATGCTTTCACACATGATGGTGGGGGAGAGGGGGGGGGGACCGATTTTTATGTTAATCTAGTGTTGCTCATGTTGCTCGACGCCTCTCGCACCATGGCCGGCCTATAGCGGCTGTAGGCCCGTATTTCTACACTGACATTGTTTTAAATAAAGGGCTTCTTAAAAAGGAATTACGGAATCAGTGTCATGACTAATCATCTGGGTTGTTGAAGGTTTCTCTTTTAAATAAAAGATTGTCACTCCTAAGCGAAAGCATACAGATAATACGGACTCAATTTGCCTAAAATATTTTTGTTTAACGGAATTTGTACCCATCACGCCTGCCCCCCTTTTTCCAAGAATTGTCAAATCAATAATGAACTATAACTTAAGGTATATGTCGCACGCAAGGTATGGTATCCTGCACCATAATACACGACCAATTGAGAAATACATGCACGACCAGGGAACCCGAATTTAGGAGATGAATGAACTAGAGCATCTTTGCCTCGAACTAAAGAATAATAGGTCCGTGGTATTACCCACCCCTGCGGCTAGCCTGGTACATGGTAGGTAGAACTTTTTGTGTCTGCGCGCGCTGGGGTATTTTGAATACTGCACCTCCCCTCCCCTCTTATTTTCCCCTCTATAGGTCACGACGAAGTTCCGACTGAAGAGTGGAGTGGACATGGACCGCACCAAGTTCAATATCAGGGAAAACATAGACAAACGTTGTGAGATAGTGCGTAAAATTACAGACCACCATTGGGAACATGAAAAACTGTATGATATGATTGTGCGTGTGTACTACGATTATACGATATGAATGTGTATGCATTTCATGTTCGGGTCACTTGAAGAGAGCGTCATCGTATGATTGAGGTGCTCGTCCACCGATCAAAGGGAGGAGAATAAAGGGTCAGACAACCCATAAGATAAACTACAAAATGCTAAAGGTACGCAGCATGCATAGGAATAGAGGACAGGAAAGGAGAGGTCCCCGTGCTCGACGCAGCCCTGAGTCTCCGTCTTGATGCATGTACTGTCACACCCTATCCGGCATTTGTGTGTACGTGGTCACCGAATTTATGTCTTTTCCCCGCTTGTGTTTTCTTACATGGAACAGACCCATGCTACTCCATGTTGTGTGTGCACCAAGTGGCCTATTATCTTACCCATCTCTCTCTCTCTCGTTTTGTGTCATATGTATGCCAAAATAGCCTACTTGATGCACACGTCTCTCTCTCTCTCTCTCTCTCTCTCTCTCTCTCTCTCTCTCTCTCTCCTCTCTCTCTCTCTCTCTCTCTCTCTCTCTCTCTCTCTCTCTCTCTCTCTCTCTCACACTCTCTCCCCCTCCCTCGCAAAAGGCTCTTTCTTGCCCTCTTTTCTTCTTGAATAAATTAACGACATACACCTCTTTGGTAAGTGTATAATTGGCCTGAACACAGTGGTGTTCGAACAAATTGACAGAAACAAAAACGACCATACTTTACCACGTTACTACCTCTCCTTTTTGCAAACGTTAAGCCTAATCGGCTGAGAAGGAAAGGACAGGTAAGACGACTGATGTCTCCCAATCTGACCCTCAACACGGGGACTATATGTCAGTGGTTTTTGTTTTTAAAGGACACCATCTCTACCGCCCAGAATTACCCCTGACCAATTAACCCGAAATAGAATGTCTAAAGCACCCTGTTCTCCCAAAGATAACTCCAGCCCTATACTAGCCGTCTCAGAGTATCCCGAACGAAACAGCTGATGGCCCTGTTTTAAACTGATAAAGGGTCACCTACTGTATGAAAAGGATACTCGTGAACGCATGACCGTAGCACCTCGCACTTACGGGGATTACCAAACCTTGTATTATGGGGCGCAGAAACTGACACCTAGAAGGCCAGACGATGGACAGGGACACCCACAGAACCCTGCACCACAGCAGTAATTAATAGATTAGTAACACGCACCTTAACATCAGAGTTAATAGACACCAATCATATAGTAACAGATAAGAGCATTTCCGCAACTACTCAGTGGTTGGGAGAGAGAATGAAGTATGTAAATGTCTTCCCTGCCAAAATCCCTAAGACTTTCGTTTCTTATAACCTATTCAAGGATAACCCGCAGCCATCGGAAGAGAGGGGTCGGACGTGACGCACAGTCTGGCTGCGGATCATAAAGCATCTATGACATCGACCAAGGGGGAAGCGACGAAGCAAAAAGGGTGTGAGACGAGACACCATTATCAGAACGATAAGCGCGAAGGGCTACATCGAGGCCCCTGCTCACTGACCAGCGTGCCTGAAGTCTCAACCCGTCGGGCCCGATTGATGGGCCCAGTGCTGAAAGATTCTGCTCTCCTTGGTCCGCATTTTTTTGATCCGATCCCACGCCACCCCATTCTCTCTTCCTCTTTCATTTGGACTATGACTTTGACCTACTACCGAGGAACAAAAGGCCGGCACCCTGTCTCAAAGTGCCTGTGGTGAACTGTGTTAAGGAACAGGACTGTGATCAAAGAACAGTGAGTGGTCACACCCTGCCACGTGAGAAATCGGATTTGAGCTGGACCTTAGCTCCACCGCCGGTGCTCAACAGTGCCAACGAAAGAAGGACAGCAATGAGAGCTTACCAGTGATAGCTCTTTATAAAACAAGGACACTGGAAAGAAGGACCCATGTCAAAGTTGAAAATCCTCTCCCAACCACCTTATTATATTAACTATCTTCTTCATGATGTTGCATCAATCACTTCCGACTGTATACTGAGAAGTTAAGAAAATGTAACTTTGTATAGTAACATCCATACAACACCAGCCATGTACACGACTATACTGCAACTTTGAATGTACTTCCTCCTCGCCTACTTTATCAAACTGTATGAGACAATGTACAAATGTGTCAGATTACTCCTGCCTACCCTAAAGACTCTGTATCTTTAAATGTATGACGAACATTGACGATACTGTAACTGAAAGGCTAACAAAGGTGAATATTGGCCGGACAAGCTGGCGAGATATGTTAAAAGGGAGGACTGTGGAAATTTAGCTTGCAAACTGAACATTATCTGCGCCATCTTGCCTCTCCCCAGCGCCACGCATAGCAAATGCACGGTCGCCATTTTAGGCACCCCACTCTCTCTCCCCGCTCACTCTCGATTGCCAGCGCTTTCCCCCGGCGCTGCGAGCATCCCCCGCGCGCCGGCCACCCCCGCTCTCTCATACAGGCCATAAACCCTCTCCTTCTGCGCGACCCTGCTACGGAACCACTTCCGACCGACAACCCATACATGGTCATGCCTCTCCTTTGATAACCCCCTTCCTCTGCGCCCCATTGTCTGAACTGGTCCCAGGTCATCACCTAGCCCTGCGGATGCAGTTTATTGCCCCTACTGTAAGGGAAACACCCCACATCAAAGGGATTACAGTAGATCAAAGCCCCTACCCCCTGAGACCCGGCCGGTTGCACACACCCCCGGGAATTAGCGGAATTCCCTGCTGCGCGATAGCCATCTCCCACTGCGGGTAGGGTGGGAACCTCTACTGTAACCATGTGTGGGATCGGATCTGAGCCGGGGCTTCAGGGGATATTTCCCCCGCACATCAAGGGAATCTCAAGAATGTACTATGTATAATAAAGCAATAAACCAGTGTATAAGAGACCAGGTCTCAGAGATGCAGTTAGAGCACCTCGTGACGATACCTTGCTGTCTGATCTGATGTGTTCTGCTCCGACGGAATAAAACTTTGTTTCCTGCCTTCCAGTCTCCGGCGCCTGCCTCTTTTATTGGTAAAATCATCGAGTGGTATGAGAGGCGATTACCGCCGGGCAAATACTTGAAAGGTTATCGACTGAAACTGCCGCTACCATTTAACAGATTGTGTATCTCCCTTTGGGAACCAGGACATGATTTAAGTGTTGAAAGGGGACTCCTGGAGCCACCCACCCCAGGGCTCCACGTGCGAATCCCGAATATGAAGTAGTGTACAGCTACCCTCTCCATCTTTTGTGTATGCTAGTGATAGTAACCCCCAGTATGTGTGTTTCTTGTAATCCTGCTACCGCTATTTTGTATCTTTTCAGAAACACATGCATTCTGCTGCGTTTTTCTAGACCGGCCATACCTCTAATGTTCCAATGAAGTATTTTCAAAGTTTGTACAGCCATCAATGTCATTCTGTTTGAATACCTCTACCCGATCTTTTCATCCCCATTCGTCTCTTCCCTCGAGCCCGACTGTGCATAGCCAGATAACATATTTCCCCCATGACCTGGTGCAGTCCCCCATAGCTAAAAAAACATTTATAACTGAACTGTCCCATGTTCCCCCCCCCTCCCCTTGGGCAGTCGCAAGAATTCTGCTGCTAGCATTACATCCAGTGCAAAGTTCAACACATACCGCCCCATGCCTCCCTTCACCCATCCCTTGAATATCCTTCTAGACCATAACATAAATGTCTGGGGTCCAGGTACTATTCTGTCCTCAAATTAACCTTGAATTAGCTATATTAAAACTAGTGCTATGCTAGAGATCTGGACCCGTCAAAGGAGCGTGATTACTCTTGAGCATCCCGTGTGGGCCCAAACTCTGATGGGGAGGCGTCTTTGTCCCACGGCCGCCCATTCTTGCCCTTATTTGTTTTTGTATAAAAAAAAGTTCTTACTAATATTTCTCTGATACATTGTGTTGGAATAGAAATGCTTTTAGTCGAATTCTTTGTGCATTGTACGATTTAAGTTAGCATTCGCTGCACCATTTTGTAATCAGCCGCCATTTTGAACCATGATCGAAACTAACTTCTGTCTCATTTTTTCTGCCTCAGCAGAAAGCAGCTTCGATATTTTTTTTGTATTTCTCCAAGGTTGAGCTTCGCTGTACTGATGAATAGACTGTTTTGTCATCACATACCTTTCTCACTGGATAGGCCTGCTCCCACTCTTAGAGCAGCGGGCAGAGGCAGAGTAACCTTGACGCTGAGATAACATGTACCCGGTCCCAGGATTGCAGCTCATCCTTCTGTATCTCCTTTGTCCATTAGCTACCAACTGGAAAATTCAAGTCTGGACATGTCTTTAGTGATTCTGAAGATGTACATTATGTGTTACCATATTGGCAGAAGTCAGTCCCTCTGCAGCAATCCAAGGAGGTTTGTCAGACCGGACTCCACTCAAGTGTATCTCTAATAAATACCTTTGGTTTGTATTCTCTACTGTCTGACCGACTCTTCATTTGTATGGAAGGCTGAGAGGTGGTCGCAAGTGACCCAAGTGACCCTCAATGGGTCACTTCCTTCAGTTGGCGCTCGAACAGGGACTTGATTGGGTGACCCATCATTGCCTGCAGAAGGGCGAGGAGGTCGGGCTAAGTCTGGTCGGATGGGCGGATTGGGGATCTCTGCACGAGAGAGTCTGGTACTCGCAGCTGCCTCGTCTGTCTGACCGGGCGGTGCCTTGTCCAGCGATCATCCCAACTGGGGTCCTGAATGGCAAAACCCTTGGATCTGACTGTTTGGTCTGAAGAGTCAGCAGTGGAGAATAAACTTGTTTGACCTGTGTGCACCAGGTGAGTTTGCTTTGTTTCTTTGTGGATATGGCGCCATTTTTGATTTGTATTTGATGCGGTCTGAGGACGGTCTTTGAACAAGCGCTTGAATTTGTTTAAGTTCTTTATGAACATGGTACCGCTTTGATTCGTATTTGATGAGGTCTGAGGGCCGTCTTTGGTTAAGATCGAAAATGCCTTGTTTGAGTAAATTGTTTTGTTTGGGCTGTGGTTGTTGTTCTACTGATGCTTGATTGGAAGAAAGTCAGCTAGCGCCTCCAGAAGGCACTCCATAAAACGTGGCCCTCTTATGTTTAGTACGTTATGGCACAAATATACGAGGGACAATGCCGAGTTGCAGTGGCCGTTGACGGGCACTTTTTATGAACAGGAAATTAATTTTCTACAAGAAAAATTGTTTGCGAAAAAGAGTAGGCAGTCGATGTTTGACTCCCTCAGAACATGGCAAAAGGAGGCTAAACAGAGATTAATGAAAGCAGAGAAAGATGCCCGGAAAGGGAGAATTCGGACATTGACTCAAAAAGCTGCAGAGCATGATAGAGAGAATACAGAAAAAGGAATAGAGTGTGTTTATGGAAAATTTTGATTACAGTGTGACAAGTCTTATGTTACCCGGGAAGAAAGTGATACATTTGTAGAGGAACTGTTAGCTACTTGACCCCCAGCCCCATATGTCCCACAGAGAATATACCCCGCCATGCCCCAGCCTCAGCCAGCCATTCCTTCTGTCTCTGCTGCTTCTGTTTCTTCTGCTATCAATCAAGCTGCTTTGGCCACCGCGTCTCCTGCCCTTTTGTTGACTTCGGCTTCTACGGCTACGATGACTGCTAGTCTCCCTGCTACACCTATTGTTTCTGCATCTCTCTCTCCATCCCTTACACCTATGTTGCAGCCGGCCGTGACGTTGGTGCCTGTTACTTCTGTTGTTACTCCTCCCTGAACCCTCCATCCCACGGCATTACTGAGCAGCGGAATGCCAGCACGTGGACTGGGGGACAGAGACTGGGCGACATCTAGGGAGCGACTGGGGCGGAATTTGATACGATCTGATGTGGGAGATGAAGAGAAAAGATTGGTAGTCAATCAGGCCGCCCAGTGGGCTTGTAACCCAATTTACTGTGTGGATGACGTGTGGAGTATGATGAGAGAGTATGAGCCATTTGTGCAGGAGGATGCCCTTTAGCACATGTCGGCTACTTAGATTGGATTGTGGGAACAGTGTTTCAATGAGGTAGCACCCCAGATTATTTAGGATATTAGGGATCATGTATATGCTGCCGATATGGCACCTGGTGATGTTTTAAATAATGTTGTGAAGCTAGTCGCTTATCGAGGTAGGCTGCTTGAGAAGAGCACAAAGACAGTCTCCAATACTTCCGATGAGGGAAGCCCACCCCATATATCACCCTGAAATACCAGAGCTACGGGATCAGCATAACGTTGTCACTAGACCACGGGTAGATGCCCGGTTCCAAGAACAAAGGGTTTACACTCCATGGAAAAGGAGTGAGGTTTTGTCCCTTAAGACTCAGTTGCCCGACCCTAGGAAAAACCCAACTGCATATTATAAGGAATTGACTGAAGCTTGTGGATATTGAGATGTTCTTTGGTTTACTGGTGCACATTGATATTTGGAGACAGGTGCACACACAGGACCATGTTGTGGAATTGGGTGGTACCTGGGATCAGATTAAAGCATGGGACCAGGAAAGGAAGCCTGGTGAGAAGCCTAAGGCCGAGATACTAGCTTTGGCCGAGATTACGTATATGCATTCTCTTATTCCACTGAGATTGGGACAAGTTAACGTCATGTCGTCAGAAGATGAGAGTATGTCTGATTTTTTCACTCGGTTTGAAGGTGTGTTTTGGGATTTTAGCAGACAGGATTTGTCGGTGGAAGGAGGTGTCCGATTGTTCATTAACAGAATTGTTACGAACCTGCTTCCTGAGATTGCGACTCGGTTACGGGCTTTGGAGAGCACTTGGACTACCTCCACCACTTCTGTAATATTGAGTATGGCACAGTATTATGAGCACAGGGAAAATGAGGAGAAACAGAAGGTGGAGAAAAAGCATAAGGAATTGAAGTTGAAGGTGTTGTTGCAGCAGGCTTCTCAAGGGAATGGCACTGTCAAACCTTAAAGGTTAATCATCTGTACATGGCTTTTGGTTGTGTGTGTCATGTTCCTCCATTTGTGTTCTAAATATTGTTTATGTGACTTTTCTATCTACAGTTCCCCTGACGAAGGGATATTTTGAATTGTTAATTGTATTTGTAAAGTACATTTTAGAAACTGTGAAGAAGAACATGTAGCGATTATAAGGTTTCATGTCTTTCATATACATTTTTGTTCATGAGTAAACAAGTTAAGATAATATGATATAGTATGATTGTGTGTTGATTAATTGAGAAAACTTAGTTTTGCACTCTGCGGGTAGGGGCAAGTGATCAGTCACACTTGATTTGTTCATTTGTTTCACAGCTAGGACAGCCAGGGACAGGGTGAGAGACCTGTTCAGATACCTGTAGATCAGCGCGTCCTTATGTTACTGCAGATTTCCATGGCTCAGCTAAGGAATTTTTGGTGGATACAGGTGCGAGGAATAGCTCTATTTCGCGTTCACTGGTCCTCGGGGCAGCTCTGTCTGGCCATAATAACGTTTTGGTAGGATTTTCTGGTGTACCTGTTGTGAGCCCCATTTTCAAACCTCTTACACTGACTGTAGGCCCTTTTACCGTAGATTGCCATTTTTGTTGACATCTAATTGCGGAGAAAATCTGATGGGTTTTGATTTACTGAAGAAGTTGCATGCAACCATTTATTGTTCCCCGGAAGGTGTTTACATGACGATGGGTCTGAATGTGGTCAGCACTAAGCAGTGTCTGTCCAAAGATGCGCCCCTCCGAGTTGAGTTCAAGGATGTGCTGCCGTCTTTGTGGTCAACGGGTGACACAGACGTAGGACTATTGCAGTTACCCCCAGTTTCCATTAAAATGAAAGACAATGCTATTTTATTTTGCCTCGTATTCCCCAGTACAAAATACTGCAAGCAGGGGAGCGAGCCTTGTTGCAGATTATACAGGACTTGATTAAGTCAGGAGTTGTGGAGGAGACGACTGCTAATGTGTATAATAGCCCTATTCTTCCCATTCTTAAGAGGGCACCTTCGGGTTCCTCTGATGGTCATCCAGATGTTTATCCTTTTGTGATTGACTTGCGCGAAGATAACAAAATTGTAGTTCCTCAGTTCCCGGTGGTCCCTGACATTACTGCTCTTTTGACGATGATTCCTCCCACTGCTAAATTCTTCTCGGTCATTGATCTAAAAAATGCCTTCTTCAGTATTCCGATTGATCCAGATAGTAGGTATTTGTTTAGTTTTATCTTAGCTGGCAGAAGCTTTAGATTCTGTCGAGCCCCTCAGGGCTATACTGAAAGCCCTCGTATATATACTCAGGTTTTAAAAGCCTAATTGGACTCACTTGTGCTTCCCTCAGGTAATGTATTGCTCCAATATGTAGATGACATTCTCATCTCTTCTGACACTGAAAAGGGTTGCAAAGACAGTACGGTTACATTGTTATTCAATTCAATTGAATATTTATTAAAGATTTGGATCTCCAATGAGGTCCACATAAAAATATACATACAAATTATTACATAAAATATAATAAAACATAAGGACAATTCATTTCTCAGTCCATTAGTGATTATCAAAAGCCTTCATAGAAGGTCTTAGATTTTCCCTTACATAACATAAGTGGATATTGTCAATTACCCTAATGAGCCAGACAAATAATGTTCTCAGCATTAAAACCAACTGGCTCATGGGCAGCAACAAAAACCTAAAAGACCTCTTCCAAAACAAGTGGTATAAGTTTAGGTCCATACTAGACAATAGCAGCTTTGTGCAATAATCATTATAGGATAATGTACATCACATCAGTTGCTTGGTAAAAGGCAGAAAAGTATTCTAAAACAATCAGCGTAATTGGATAAGCAATACATTTTCCTTTTACAATAAAACCTAAAATAACTAAATGTAATCTTAGTTTGTGCAAAAACGCATTAATGGCAGCAACTACATATACAAATTTCTAAAACATTTAGACAGCAACAAGTAACAGCTTGGATAGGAAATTGAGTTTGAAATTAGCAGCAAGAGACTAGGAGTAACAAAACGTATCCCAAATTGTGAAAAGGGCAGTTAAGTAGCAGCCAATACATGTGCAAAATACAATCCAAAATCCAGCTTCGGTAGAAAATTAAGTTTGAAATTAGCAGCAAGAGAGTGGGAGTAACAGAACATATCCCAATTGTGCAAAGAGCAGTTTGCAAAATGCAATCCAAAAAACGAGAGAATATCAAGACTCCATAAAAGGACATAAGGCACAGGGGTTAACAGCATAATTGAAGGGAGAACCTTGTGTCTATAAGTAGAGCTCATTTAAAAGGATATAGAAAAAATTAAAATATATACATAAACTCCTTAAAAAAGTTGAATAGTTTTACACAGACTGCTTCGTTCTTCGGGCAAAAGAGAAAGTTGCGGGCTGAAGCTACATTTTTAATACAATTTTGTAAAAACATCATCCGAAGCCAGCGACGACGACTCAAAAACAATGCTGGACAGACAAACAAGACATGATCCAGGTTCTGAATGCTCAGCTCACAGAAATGACAGATTTTTCCATTTTTCATGCACTGGGACCAGTTTACTGTTAAGTCGTTTAAAGGTAAAAGAATCATGTGACACAGGGTAAGCCATCGTCGAATTCCATGTTCTAGATTCCAGGATAAATATTTCTGAAAAATTCTTGGAGAATTCGTCCTGGCTATTATCTTTAATCTCTCTTTGGAATTACAAAATGTAATATCTCTATTATAGCTGATCTTACCACGTATGGTTTTTAAAAAGGATTTAAATTCTGAAGGCGGGAGGGTAATCACTGATTCCTCTTGTACACAGAAAACATTTAGGGCCATATGTAGGTAAATTACATTTACCGATTCTTAAATACCGAATTTTACCGATTCGGTATTTATGAATCGGTAAATGTAATGTAGGTAAAAAAATACCGATTCGGTAAGTGTCGGTATTTTAGAATCGGTATTTACCGATTCGGTGATGGTAACCTGTATCTCATTGATTCCTATGGTCCAGGAGGCCCATAGGAATCAATGGGAAGCCAGTTACCATTACCGAATCGGTAAATACCGAATCGGTAATGGGGGGAGCTCAATCAAGGGTGGCAGGGTGTCACATTGACACCCTGTTGCACCCCTGATTCCTGCATGTGTGCACATGTGGCACACATACATGCCCTGTGGACATGTGTGTCTGCCACATTGCACACATCTAAGGGCCAAATAATGCCTTAACTGAGACATTCGTCATTTACCACCAACTTTTAGTTGGTGGTAAATAACGAATCCCCACACCCACCACACACTCCCCCTACATCTCATTTCTGTATTCGGTATTTACCGAATCGGTAAAATTACCGATTCGGTAAATTACCGAATACAGAAATGATCCCCCTACATATCAAAAGCCTAAATACCGGTCGGTAACGGTATATTTACCGAAAATCGGCCGTTACCGATCGGTATTGGGCTACCTACATGAGGCCCTTAGTGCCAAAGAAAAATCACGATAGAGGGAATATTTACCCACAATGCCGCCGAAACTTTCTTGACACATGAAACCTCTTAATGAATAAGGCTTACTATTTTTTAACTGATATCCCCAACGTAAAACGTTATCAAGCCAAATTCCAATCTATTAGCAGCTGATGGGACTAACATGTTAAAATTACATAGTTTACGTAAAATCTGGTCTTTATTCCTATCTAAAAAACTCCAGTCCTTTAAGGGATTGATTCAATAGCATAAAGCAGAGTCGGAGGGATTTTTGCTTTGAAAACCCTGAGCAGATGTAAAAAGTGCCTTCTGCCCATTACACTATAGAAAATATGCAAACCATTAGCGTGAGATTCAGCTTTACAGGAACTGTGTTCGATATGAAGTTTATTCTTCGAACTGCCCGCTATTAGTTTCTCTAAGTAGAGATATGAATCTACAACCTCCAGCTTTTCATGACCAATTTGCCACTTAAAATTACATGATTTTCTACTTCTATTACATTTCATGAATAACATTTTGCTTTTTGATACATTTATCTTCAAGAAATGTGCCACCGTGTAATTCTGTAATGATATCAGCTTTTTGTTCAGCCCAATAGGGGTTAGGTCCATCAATTCTATATCGTCAGTATATAGGAGACATGAAAAGAACAGTGCTAATAAACAACCTTGTTTCAGGCCATTTTCTATGGGAATTGCAGATGATAAGCATTGGTTTCCTCCCATTAATACCTGGCACCAGGTTTGAGACTGTAAGGCAATAATTAAAGATATCAGGGGAGTGGGCACTCCCATTTTATGCAATTTTCTCCATAGTAATGGCCGGTCTACCTTCTCAAAGACCGTTGAAAAATCTATGAAGGCCGTATACACATTTGACCTACGAGAAATTGTGTATTTCTCCTCAATTAGTTTCAACATGGAGATGTTATCCAGGGTGGAATGATTTTTTCTAAGTCCTGCTTTCTCCATAGGGAGGACCTTCTTCTCCACCACCCATTCAGTGAGGTGATCAAGAATACTACGTGCAAATATTTTTCCCACCGCATCTAATAAGGCTATTTGCCGGTAGTTACCCGGATGGGTTCTAGGGCCCTTTTTGTACAGAGAGATTAAAATACTTCCAGACCAAGATGGTGGTGCCCCTGAGAGTAGCAAAAATTAAACAGTGGAGCTAGGTAAGGGGCCCACAACAGTGGCTCCTTTTTAATTACCGTCATGGGAATTTCATCAGGACCCATTGCTCCTGAGGTTCTCATTTTTTTAATAAATCCTACCACGTCACTCATTGAGGGGGCATAGTTAAATACAGGGATTTCGAGTGAGTAGGGTACAGCGGGGACAGAGCTGGTAAAGTTAAAATTTGCAGAGTAGAGTTCTACCAGAGGGAATTTCCATTCCTTTTCTTTGATAGGGATGGGGAGAGATTTCACTCCTGTGCCACAGCAGTCAGCGATTATTTCCCAGTACCTTTTAGAATTATTTTTTGAGGCCACCTCTTTTAACTGCACCCATACACCATCTTCCTTTATTTGCTTTAAGGAGCGTTTTTTCTTCTGTCTTTTCCTCTTTAATAGGTTTATTAGATTACTTTGTTCGAGAGAAAAATTCAGGAACTGAGCCCTCACTAGTTTATTAATTTCCTCATTTATAGTGCACATTGGATTAGAATGTGATCTCCGTTTAGCTGGAACATGCGATGATTTACATGATGTAGCCAGAGAACCTACATTATGGGAAAAGGCTTCGAGTAGAGTAAATCAGATTGAGGAGAGTCACACTCAGCCATTACTAAGTGCTGCTGATCTCTTATCAGAACTGTTAAATTCTCTTTTAGTTTAGCGGTCGCTAGAGTATTCCAGTGAATTCTACCATTTGTTGCATTAAACCCTACTTTGCTGCCTTTAAAGTTCCAGGGGCCTACCTAAGCACAAGTAAAATCAAATTTAGAGCAAATCAACATATGGTCACTAAAGTCATTTCCCAAAACTTCCATACTAATGAGTTTACAAAAATCTGCAGAAACAATTAGATAATCTATAATAGATCTCCCAGTTGGCGACTTATGGGTATAATTTGCTGGAATATCGTTTTCTAACCTCCCATTAGCAATTATAAGGTCTAAGCTTCTCAGACCTTTGAGTAATGTGGCTCCTCTTTTGTCTGTCCTGCTTTTATTCAGAAAGTGGGCAGGGGGGATGTTTAAGGCTTAGAAAATACCCTTATACTATGAGAAGAGACTTTAGAATTCAAATCTCCAACTAACATTAGGAACCTGCAATCTTCACTTTCCAAGGTAGAGGAGATCAAAACAAATAGGTCCTTTAGTAGATGAGAGTAAGATGCATCGGGAGATAAATATGCATTTACGATCAACAAGGAATTTGAGTGATCTTGGGCATCCTTGATATCTAGCTTATTCGCCTGAATTAAGTTAGAGGCATGAGAGAATTCTTTATATGACCATCTAAGACTTGTACTTAGCATAATAGCAATACCGCCTTTAGCATGTCCTCTATTTACAGGGATGGCAGGCCTGCTCAGCACTAAATAATCTTCAGTGGACCAGATCTTTGTGATCCAAGTCTCTTGTAGACATATTATATCAGCACTCTGCTCTTTCAAAAATAAGAGTTTGTTTTTGTTGGCGCTTAAGCCGGCTGTGTTCCAAGATATCACATTAATATCCTTGCTAGGAAGAATTCCCAAATTTTAAGCCAAAGGATCTATTTCTATTAAGAGCGCCTGCTACCCAACTCCATTTCTTATCTTCCTCATATGCAGGAAGTACATACTGGGTCTTTTTCTCTGTGAAGAGCGAAACTCTCCTTCCTTCTTTACCAAGGGAGACCTGCAATATACTCTCTCTCTCCAGGAAGGGTATGCCCCTTGTGGAGATTTCTGGATAAGTGTTAGACTGCTGATTTTGGAACACTTTTTTGGGGCTAGCTCCTCTTCAGGTATAAGAACATCAATACCACAGCATCGTAATTTAGCACTGTGTGACATTAATAAATGGGAAATAGCTTTGGATGCAAACGTTACTCCTGCTCCCCTAGGATTATTATGTTTTTGAACCTGAACCAGAGCGAGGTCATTGCTTCGGGTCATTTGGCGGCCAGGGATTTCAGCAAAGCCACCCAGCAGGAAGGGCCTATTATTATATGGTTCATGGTAAAAAAATAAACGAGAAATCCAAGGTGTAAGGGGCAAAAGGTGAGTGATTGACTTGACAGGTTACCTCAGGAAGATTTTCAATAGGATTATAAATAACATTATTACCTAAGTAGGAAGCATATAGTGAAGCATTAGGGTTCAAATTACTCTGAACAGGGAGCGCTTATATCTAATACAAATGCATCTTGGGAGAATTGAATTGGAGCACTTGGGTTCAAAAAAGGAGAACATGGTCCCAATAGATTGATTTCTGCTTAACCATCTTCCTTCTTCATAACGTTTGAATCGGGGTTCGATGATAGATTGAGAATTAGATTAGGGTCGAAGCGTAGCCGTTTTGCCCTTTTTTATTTATCCTTTGACGTTTTGCCCTTTTTTCCTTCTTCTTCTTCTTCTTCTTACAAATGCTGTTACTTTTATTCTTGATATCTTTTTCCTTAGTTAGTGAGCAACCAACTTTTAGTCCCTCCACTATAGGATGCTCAGGAAGTTTTGCACCTGTTTTTAGGCAAATGGGGAAAACTTTTCAAATTATACTTTAATTTTCCTTCTTAGCTTGCTGACAGGACGTAGATACAGCCACTGAAGCTAAATTCTCAGGTTCGAAAAGCTGTTGTGGAGCAGAAGAGTGTAATTTGTCGAGTATATCTTCATTTTCTTTACCTTTCAATTTGATTTTGTTTTTCCTTCTAGAAAAGAGCTTACCAGCCTGAACGCCAAAGTCTCGTCCTTTAGCGTGGGGAAGAGAGCCTGTTTGAGTAGATTTGAGCTGATTGGGGTTATCCTCCAAAAATAGAGGGGAAGAGGACCCCTTCCCAGGATTAGGTTTACAGGAAAGAAGTAGGCCGGCTTTACCAGGCGAGAGTCTTTTCTCAGAGACTATGGACGTAGTCAGGGCCAAAAGAGAATCCAGAATGTCGGAGATACTTACTGATTTCTCCATTGAGGCTAAGATAGAAGACAGCACTCATTCTAGGCAAAGTAATGATTCAACCATCAGCATTTTTGACTCTGGATTATTATTTAAGGGGTGAAAATTCGGGGATAAATCAGGAGTAGTCGATCCCCGTGAATTTAATATGCTTGTTCCACTGGGTGTACTACTAAACAACTGCATTTTAATGGGGCGATCCTATGGGGATCCCGTAAATTGAAGGAGAGTGAAGTGCAGGAATATGAATCCTGGACGACTCCAGATTAGGTGCACGCGGCATCTTTGAAGACTGATTTATATTAATGTTGAGATCAGGGAGAGTAAAATCTTCCATTATAGCGTCTTCAACTTTTGGGACTAGATGAGGTACCCCTTCACGTTGGGAAACTCCGTTAGCAAGGGAGTGGATGGTTAAATTTACCAACAAAGAGTCAGCCACCCTAGATTCCGAGTGTTGGACATCCCTAGACCCTGTTCCTCCAGTTTTGGGAGATAGTTTAATAGGTTCTACTGGAGATGATTTTCCAGGGACTGCTTTAGCCTCTCCGTGAGCTTCTCGAGTAGACTCCAACACCCCTGCTGTCTTTAAGATTGTCTCTTTTTTTGGAAAAAAGGAAGAGATGGCGTTGAAACTTTTCAAGATGTTTATATGTAATGAGTTGTTCCTTAAAGGATTAGCTTTCGTTTTTTTGCACGCTCTTGTATATAACAATCTACCAAAGCGCAATTTCTTTGCGGTCATATCTTAGTCTTTTAGGGCCATATGTATCAAGCTAATTAGAGATCACAAACGAAGAAATTCACGGAATTTCAGCGTTTGCAATCGCAATTTAGCCGTGTGCAATGTATCACACAAAAATCCACTTGCAAAATAAGGAATCGCAAAATGTTCGATTCCCTATTTACCCAATGCATTTAAGGAATCGCTAATTGCGATTCTTTAAATGCAATGTAAGAAGCACAAAAAATGTGCGATTTGGCCTTAAGGAATCGCAAATTACCACCAACTTCAAGTTGGTGGTAATTTGCGGTTTTCTTTAAAAAAGCACTTTTTTGATTTTTGAAAAGTGCCATATGTCGCACATACATGCCCCTAGGGCATGTATGTGTACAAAATGAGCACACATGCATATTTCAGGGGTGCAACAGGGCACCCTTGCAACCTTGACATTGCATTCGCAATTTGCGATTCTCTAATTGGTAATCACAAATTGAGAATGTCTTGCCATTCATTCCTATGGGCCTCCTCGCCCATAGGAATGAATGGGAAGGTATTCCTTATTTGTGAATCTCAATTTGCGATTCACAAATAAGGAATATGTAGGATTCGCCAAATTTTTAGCAAATCCTCCATACATTGCATTTTGTAATTCTCTAATTGCAATTAGAGAATCGCAAAACTCATTTTTGATACATATGGGCCTTAATCTTTTGGGTTCACCTACGGGCAGGTGCTAGCGTAAACATTAAGAGGGCAGGGGCAAACGATTGGAGAGAGTACAATAAAGGAAGTCGGGGAAATGTGGGGGTGACATATAGAGTGTTGAGTGGTGACCCCACTGGCTTGGCTACTTACTCACCGTGCCTGCTCCATGCCTCTATTGTCCCTACTCCTTGCTCCTTTTGCACGATCAATTTATTCAGCTTCTTCAGCTCCTTCAACCCCTCAGCAACCCCCCGGACCTGTAAATCTGTTGGTCTATTGAAGGTCTATTGAAGGTTCCCCGGGTAGTTGGTAGCAGGATGACAGGTGGGACACAGCACACCTGCCACCTGCCAACTGAAAATAGACTGGGGTAGGGGAGTGGGGTCACAGCCGGCCGGCACAACCAGGGAGGCACAGCCCCGATGCGCCACTAATGCTACACCGTGCACCGAGCGTCAAGCTCCCACGCTTCAACGCACAGCTCCGCTCGCAGAATCACAGGTTTAAGCAGCGCAGCTCCGGATAATTAGTGCTGGCGATCATAGGCTGTAGGACAGCAGGGATAAAACTGAAGTAGGTCAGTGGCAGGATGGAGTTACAGCTGGACCAGGTTTGTGACTTCGGCTGGGGTGGTATAGGGATGATTAGTGATGGCTAGCGATGATTATGATGAGACAGTGGAGGGCTGGAGCAGGAGTGAGGACGAGAAAGACAAGGCAAGCGGGGCTCACAAGGCTGTGTTGTAGGCTGCACCTGGACTAGTCAGGCCGCCTCCCCAAGACACCAAGGGCACACACTTGCTGCGGCCGCCTGCTAAAGGGCAGCTGCGCTTGCGTCCAACAATCACCTGCAATCACCCTCCGTCTCCAGTAGTCTCCAGCAGGGTCTTTCCCTCACCAAGCTGGATGGGTTTGGACGTTTGTGATTGGCGGGGTTTGGCGGGGGTTCAGCGAAGTGGAGCAGAGACGAGCCATGAGGGGAGGGGAGGGGGATGGGTCGGTAAGTTCCGCAGATTTCTTCGCTCGTGCCCGCCCTGGCACTTCAGCCTCTCTCCGCCTCTCATCGTTCGTATCCTCTGTTTCGTTCTGTTCGCCCTGCTCGCTCTGCTCTGCAATTCCACAGCTCTCGCTGCTCCGCTGACTCTCTTTGCACCACATGTCACGATTAAAAGATGTGCCACTCTGAACCCGGCCACGTTACAATCCCTCCCTTCTGAGAGTGAGGAAATCGACATACAGGATTGCATTTTTCGGACTGAGGAAGAGACGAAGGGATGGGTAGACTTGACTTTTGTTTCCTTGTCTGACCCCAAGGGTAACTATATGTCAATGGCTCTTGTTTCAAATTACCAGATGGCACCACAACTGCCGCATATGCAATTACAACACTATGCACGGTAATTGAAACATCACGTGTTCCCTATCAGTCGGCCCAAGCTGCAGAGCTAGTTGCCCTTATTTGAACCTGTGAGTTGAGTGTGGGACTGGCTGTCAATATCTATACTGACAGCCAGTATGCCTTTGGAGTTGCCCATAATTTTGGGCGGCTCTGGGCAGAGAGAGGGTTTCTCACTTCACATGCTATGAAAATACAACATGGTCACCTTACATAGGCTTTTGTCGGCTTTGACACTCCCTAAGAAATTAGCAATAATAAAGTGCAGGGCCACAAGACAATCACCGACAATGTGGGAAAGGGGAACGCCTTTGCAGATCAGACAGCTAAGGAGACAGCCTGAGCAAAGATTAAAAGAATGTTTGTAGCAGGTCCCGCTAATGGGTGCCCGAGGTCACTATGTTTGAGGATACGCTGGAAAATGTCAAGGAGATACAGAGTGAGGCAATGATCAAGGAATTAGTAGTATGGCAGGAAAGCACAGCACGTTTGGATGAGGAGGGGTGTTTGACGGATAAGTCGGAGACCGAGATGAATGTTACCAGATGCATATGTTCTTCCCGTAGTAACCATGGGCCAGCTCATATCAGTGCTAAAGGTATTTGTAAGCTGCTAGAACCTGTATGGCAAAATGATAATATCCCAAAGACTGCCGCTCATTTGGTCAAATATTGTATGGTATGCATGATGCACAATCCTGGAAAAAGCTATCCCTAACCCACCTGGTAATTATGCACCTCCCACTTTCCCTTTTGAGGTCCTCCAGTTAGATTATATAGACATTGATTGAGTCAATAATTTGAAATGGTTAGCAGTCAAAATATCGATTTTTAAATATCGACCTACACTAATATCGAGTTTTTAATATCGTGGGGATAGAATATCGATGTCAAGAATATCGTTGACCAGAATATCCACCTTAAGGTAAGTCATTTCTTTTTTTTTTTTTATATCGAAGTAAGTAATATCGAAGTAAGTAATATCATTAACAAAAATATTGTTGTTAATAATATCGATATTTATATTAGTGTTATGTATTTTAGTATGTATTTTATATGTATGTTTAACATTCCTTTGTAATGTATTTTTATTATTTTTAAATATATGTATTAAATGTTTAGAAATTAGTAATATTTTTTAGTAAATTTTGCATTTTAGTATCAGAGCGGGTTGTGGGTTTATTGGGGAATAGGGTGGGAAGTAATTTAATTATAATTAATTAACTAATATGGTTTATTTATTGTTATTGATTATTAATGTATTGTTAATTAATTATTAATTGTAATTAATGTGTATTCATTGATTAATTTAGAATTATAATAATTATAATTAACTTATTATTATTATTCATTGTTATTGTTAATTAATTTATTGGTAATTTATTATTAATTGGTAATTAATGTTTATTAATTGATTAATCGACAATTAAATTATTTTTTGGTTTTTATGTGTAGCGGGTTGTGTGTTTATGGAGAAATAGGGTGGGAAGTAATTTAATGTTATTTAAGTAAATATTCACTTAATTTTATTGGTATTTTTTATTAATTGTTAAGGTAAATAATTTTTAATATGTTATTTATTTTACAAAATGTATTTAATTAATAAGTATGTTAATTTAACCCCTATGCTATCCTACATTTTCCACACTGTTATATTCACTGGAGTTGGAATATTAATTTTAACCTTTACGCTATCCGATACTTTCCCTACTGTTGCAATCCCTGGAGTGTGAAGAGGTATTTTAACCCCTATGCTATCAAACACTTTCCCTACTGTTGCACTCACTGGAGTGGGAATAATAATTTTAACCCTTACGCTATCCAACACTTTCCCTACTGTTGCACTCACTGGAGTGGTAATAGGAATTTTTACCCCTACGCTATCCAACACTTTCCCTACTGTTGCACTCCCTGGAGTGGGAATAGTAATTTTAACCCCTACGCTATCCAACACTTTCCCTACTGTTGCACTCACTGGAGTGGGAATAGTAATTTTAACCCTTACGCTATCCAACACTTTCCCTACTGTTGCACTCACTGGAGTGGGAATAGGATTTTTTACCCCTACGCTATCCAACACTTTCCCTACTGTTGCACTCACTGGAGTGGGAATAGTAATTTTAACCCTTACGCTATCCAACACTTTCCCTACTGTTGCACTCACTGGAGTGGGAATAGGATTTTTTACCCCTACGCTATCCAACACTTTCCCTACTGTTGCACTCCCTGGAGTGGGAATAGTAATTTTAACCCCTACGCTATCCAACACTTTTCCTACTGTTGCACTCCCTGGAGTGGAAATAGTAATTTTTACCCCCACGCTATACAACATTTTCCCTACTGTTGCACTGTTCAGAGTTGGAACAGTAGTTTTATTACCTCCGCTATCTAATAATTTTTGTATTATTTTAGTTAATGTAGTATATTATTAATATTTCAAAGATTAACAATATTTTTAATTATTTTAATTTGTTATATATCTTTATTTAATTTTTATTTATATTATTGTTTTATGTGTATAGATGTATGTATCATTTATATGATATTTAAAACATTTGATAAGTTATTGAAATAATTATTTAAAATGATTAGTAAGTATACATATTATATATTATATGTATATGTTTACTTTATTTTTACTTTATATATATTAATTATAATTTTTAAACATTAAAAAAATAACTGTTTATTTTAATTATATGTATTATTTACTTTATTTTACATTATGTTTTCAGTTAAATAAAAAACTATATTTTTAACAACTATATTTTTGACATTGATATTTTTTCCCGATATTTTTGTACTTACCATAATGTAAATAGGATATCGATATTCTTGACTTCGATATTCTAGCTGCTATATTTTTGTAGGTCGATATTCTGACCTTCGATATTTTGTCAGTGATTCATTTGAAATATGTGTTAGTGGTTGTTTGTGCATTCAGTAAATGGGTTGAGGCCTATCCCACAAAAGAAACACAGCCATAGCGACTGCAAAAGTAATCTTGAAGTACTCTTGAAGGAGTTCTTTTCTCGCTTCGGCTTGCCCCATTTGATTTGAAGTGATAATGCAAGTCACTTTAACGCTAAAGTAATTCAGTTAATTTGTGAGGGATTACATATCAGACAGAAGTTCCATGCCGCACACCACCCCCAGTCCGCAGGCTTGGTTGAGAGCTACAACGGTGAAATTGGCAAAGATTCAGGAGAGCACAGGGTTGTAGTGGCCAGATGCTTTACCATTAGCCCTTTTTTCCACAAGAACCACAGTGCATTTTAGAACAGGACTGTTACCCTACGAGGTCGTGTTCGGGTGCCCGGCAAATGTCTGGGGCATCCCGCTTCGTAGATTTTCACAAATTGAATATCCTCTGTTAGTGGACTATCTGTATGAGCTAAAACTAAAAGTCTGCGTTCTATTCACCAACAGACCCAGGATTCTCTCCCACCAGTACCCGAGTGGCCAGGACATGCTATTCAGCCTGGTGACTTCATCCTCATCTGGAACTTTCAGAGGAAAAAGAGCTTGGAGCCGAGGTGAAAGGGAACAGTCCAGGTGCTCCTTGCCACCCGCACAGCAGTGAAAGTCACCGGCTGAAAGAACTGGTTTCAAAGTCAGCACTGCCGCAGAGTGCCCCTGCCCTTATCCTATGATCAGTGGGTCCAAGATGGAATAGGGAACTTGGAGTGGGAGCAAGTCCCACGGTTTGTCCCCTTTACGGATGGTAAGCTCACGTGGACCCAAACCGAGGCTGAGAACAACAAGGTACTAAATGCAGCAGTCCCCCCGGAGATTAAGGCAATTCAAGAGCCTCTCTCCACTGGCCCTCTGCATCTGACCCCCTTTTTATTGACCCTTCTGTGTCTGGACTAGCTAGGTACAATTTGCGCCCTTGATGGAGGAACAGTGCATCAAAGGAGAAGTCAGATTAGCAGGGATGGACTGCGCAAGCTAGGGTATAGTTGGTCTTTAGTACCAACGGTAGTTAGGGAGAGGCGAGATTGGTGCATTGTTCGGACACTGAACAGGATAGATTGAAGGTGCTCTCCTGGATGGGGGTACATTATCCTGTGCGATGTGGGATGTCTTCAAGAGCTAGGATCGAACAGCTCCACCGCCGGTGCTCAAGAGCGCCAACTTTGATGAACAATAGGAGTCTACCAGTGAGGCTCAGATGAACACTGGGAACACTTGCCCCTTTTTATCATCAGTGCCATTGTACTCCCTTTTCCTACTTTACCATGTACCCGTTTGGTCGACCCATTTCTGAGGAAGAACAGCCCTTTGCACCTCCGCGTCCCGAGCGGGGTTGGTTCACGAAAAGCAAAATAGTTTTTGCATCAATAGTTGTTATTGCACTAATAAGTGAATTAAGGATCTCCTACTTCATGGATAAGAAGTATCCTGTGCATTCCCTGGTTGGTACAACACCTGTTCCCCTGAACACATGTTTATCACTTTGGCTCCCCACAAAGGAAAACACCGCAAGGCTTACACTGATAATGTTTTTATATAAATGCTGCATCAAGCTCACTATGTATCTAACATGACAAATTGTTGGGTGTGCAGGTTGCTCCCCTCAGTTACCCATAAGAGAGATAATGTATTGTCTCTGCTTCTGTCATACCTTGGAAGTTGTGAAGGCTGGTTCGAATTGCTTGTAATGGTACACCGCCATTTCCACCACCACTCCCGTCAGGTTATGACCCCTGCTGATTCCAACACCGTGACTGATTATATACGGATGTATGTCGTTACAACGCACACTTTTACAACGCATGCACTTACAATGCATTTTTTACAACGCAACATCCATTACAACGCATTCCATTACATAGCATGACACTACAACGCATTTTTGAAAACTACCTTTACAACGCATTCCATTACATCGATGTAATGGAATGCGTTGTAAAGGTAGTTTTTAAAAATGCGTTGTAGTATCATGCTATGTAATGGAATGCGTTGTAATGGATGTTGCGTTGTAAAAAATGCGTTGTAAGTGTAGTGCGTTGTAAAAGTTGCGTTGTAAATGTTGTTCCCCATTATATACGTTTCCATCATGGATTTACTCCAATAGGTAAGGCAGGACTAAACATCTCTGGTACTCTGTACCCGGACTCCTGCATGTGCAAATACGTCAAGGTGAACAATAGCACATGGCTTCAGATGGAAATGGCTGATTGCCAGACATTCAAGACATCCAAGTACTTCCGTTCCTTCCAGGACCCTAATATGACTAGGGATAAGCCAATACCGGTGTCTGTGGTTAGCTCCACAGCTGCTTTCTGTGTTCAGGGACAAGAGGAGGTAGAGTTGGAGGACAGTGAATGTAATTTTACATTATCACGATTAATAGCCCACCTTTGGTTTTGCCCCCTAATGTCTACTTTGTTTGTGGATCCCAAGCTTATGTCTGGCTTCCTAGGGGACGGTCTGGCAGGTGTATATTCTGTTTTCTCCCCCCCCCCAATGTATGTCGCTCTGCCCAATTATCATAAAGATCATCGGTTACAGCGCAGAAGTGTACACTTGTCCCGAGTGAGAAGGGTTATTGACACTAAAGATATAGATCAGACAGATACCACTTTGCAACCATTTGAGGATGCCATGAAGGGTATTGTACCTTTTTGGGGCCTGTTGGACCTGTCAGCCTTAGGGAGGTCTCCCCCTACATTTTTGCCCTTTTGCCTCCCACTTTGAGCGTATATTTTTGTTGGACTTAGGACTCTGTTATGTTATGTTATGTTATAGTGATTTATAAAGCGCGCGATTACCAAGTAGGTGTCCTGGCGCTGTCCACAATTCCTACATCCTTGAGCCGACTTAATTACTGAAACAACCAGGTTTTTAAAGCTTTCCTAAAATGCAGTAGATTCTCCATACGTCTCAGGTGGAGAGGCAGTTTGTTCCAAAGCTTGGCGGCCCCGTAGGAAAAACTACGTCCTCCCCAACGGGCTTTTTTTATGGCTGGAATCGTGACAAGCCTGGCCTCCGCTGAACGAAGATGCTGGGCAGGGACATACCTGGTAATATGCTTAGTCAAGTATTCTGCGCCTTCTCCCTTCAAGGCTTTAAACACCAAGCACAGAGATTTGAAGTGAACTCTCTTATGGATTGGCAACCAATGAAGGTCACGGATGGCCTTGGATATCGGGGAGAATTTTGGGTTGCCCGTAAGTAATCTAGCAGCCGCATTCTGCAACAGCTGCAGTCTGTGCAGCAGATTTTCCTGTATTTCAGATACAAACTATTGCAATAGTCGAGTCTGGAAGTTACAAGGGCGGTGACCACCGTTTGTCGACTATCAGGAGGAAGCAAAAACAGGATCTTTTTTAACATTCTTAAAATAAAACCCGTTTTGGAAGCTACTGCCTTGACCTGTAGTGCCATGGTGAGTTTGTCGTCCAACACCATCCCGAGGTTTTTTACGTTGTTAACCGGGCTGGGACAAACTCCTAATTCCTGTGGCCACCAAGTAGGGGTCAAGAAGCTAGGGTTGTTCCCAACCAGCATTACCTCAGTTTTATTAGAGTTTAGCCTAAGGCAGTTGCTAGCCATCCAACGGGCCACCTCCAACATACAGGCCTGGAAATTGTGGTCCATCCCCACTTCACGTCCGGGGTATAGAGACACAACGATCTGCGTATCATCCGCATATGAAGTGACACTAAATCCATGACTTCTAATGATGGGAGCAAGGGAGGCTACGTAGACATTAAAAAGTGTTGGACTTAGTGAGGACCCTTGCGGGACCCCACAAGGCAGAGAGAAAGGACGGGATGTAAAATTACCCATGGCCACTGTTTGACTCCGCTCAGAGAGAAAGGAGTTCAGCAATTCCCATGCTCTTTGCCGAATACCTCCTTTCCTCAACCGGTCCATCAACAGTCCGTGATGGACCGTGTCAAACGCGGCAGATAGATCCAAAAGGATCAAGGCTGCTCTGCCGCCTTGGTCTACTGCTGACCTAATCTGTTCTGTGGCCGCAATCAAAGCCGATTCGGTGCTGTGCCCCTCCCTAAACCCATGCTGGGATACATCCAGCACTGAGGATTTCTTTATAAATGCTGTAAGTTGTATATTCAATGCCTTCTCCACTAGTTTAGCCGGAAGAGGGAGCCGGGAAATAGGGTGGAAATTGTTAGGATCCGCCGGATCTAAACTAGGTTTCTTCAGCAGAGGAAGAATAGAAGCCGTCTTCCAAATATTAGGAAAGATTCCTTCTTGAAACATACCATTAAAGATAGGTGTAAAAAGGTTGGCTATCGGCAAAGATGCTAATTTAATGATCCTCAGTGGGCAGGGGTCCAGAGGGGATCCCGAGTTAGCTTTAGCTAGCAGATCCAAGGTGTCTTGTATGGTGAGAGGACAAAATTCCTCCAGGGTAACTGATGACATGGCCTCTTCCGTGGACCCTTCCTCTGACTTTTGCTCACCCCTGATTGAGTTGCTGAAACTAGTAAAAATATTATTAACTTTAGTGGAAAAGAACAAGGCAATTTTTTCGCAGAGCTCTGTGCTAGATGAGATGGGGGCTGGTGCCACAGAGGATATCTTGGTGATAGTGGAGAACAGCTCTTTAGAAGAGTTTTTGGCTGCTAAGATCTGGGTCGCGTAATACTTCTGTTTTGCTTCTCGCAACATACATTTGTAGGTTGCTAAGCTAGCCAGATATAGTCTTTTTTCCATAGCGGTATAATTCTTCCTCCAATTACGCTCCAATCTCTTGCAAATACATTTTTGCATTTTCAGATCGCTCGAGTACCAGGGGGCTGAAGGTACAGTCCTTTTAAAAAGAACTTGTTTAGGAGGAGCAAGGTCAGCACAGGCCTGCGTAAGCCATTTGGTATAGGCCAGTGCAGCCTCATTCGTATTCCTTGGGATGGGTGTAGAAATGTTAGTCAGAGCTTTAGAAATGTTCTCTGAATCCACCCTATTCCTGGCTCTAACTTCTTTCTTATCAGTCTGGTGCAGACCATTTGCTGTATGGGGTATAGGATTAAGATTGAAGCGAACTCCCGCATGGTCTGACCAGGCCAGGGGTATTAACGCTATGAAGGATAGCTCCGGGGTATTAGAGAAAACCCCATCGAGAGTATGTCCAGCAATGTGCGAGGGGCGAATTACTTGCTGTACCAACTCTGCTGTTTCCATAAGATTTAGGAGGCGGGCCGTATCAGGCTCGTCTGCCTGCTCGAGATAAAAATTGAAGTCCCCTAATATGGTTTGTGAGTTTCCCAGAAGTGCGTTTTCTACAAGGTTTCCTAGCGTGGGAAAAAACATATGTTTGGCCCCAGGGGGTCTATAAATGAGAGTGCCTTTAAAAGAAAAATGACTAGTTAATCTAATGTTGAATGCGAGTGCTTCGCAGGCTGGTAAAGAGAGTGCGTTAAAAGTTCCCGAATAAGAGCTGTGGTAAATAATAGCCAGGCCTCCGCCCCTCTTATTAGGACGGTTGAGGACTTCACAATAAAAACCTGGTGGGGTGGCTTTAACTAGATCAGGGCCGGATGCAACATCCGTCCAGGTTTCAGTGATAAATGCAATTTTTATGTCCAGATCCATCAGCAAATTGGCACATTCGATGCTGTGCTTTACAAGGGATCTTGCGTTTATCAGGATGCAGGCAACAGATTTTCCACTCTGGGCACCTTACCACTGCTAAACAGTGCTAAGGTGCAGGTGCTCTCCCCTAAAAACCTGGTGGCACTGGCATACCTGCCACAGGCCCCTGCTACCGCAGTGAGGCAAACTCTAATCACGAAGGAAGCGCTTCAGCTTACAGCACATCCAGAAGGGGGTACCCAGTAGTATAATTACAGCCTATCACGAGATGAAGGGTCTTGCACACTAGAGACCGGCACTCACGGTCCACGTTATTTTGAGCCAGTAACTGTTGTTCTCGTGACCTTCCCCACGCCTGGGGCGGGCATCATCCCTAGCAATGCCTGCATACTGATTTTCCTTTGACCTAACCCTGAATCTTATCAAGGACAAATCCTGAAGAGAAAATGACTTCCTATGTGATGGATTTATGTTGTTTCGATCTGGCCACGTTTTAGATAAAGATATTTTTATTTTTCTATACTGGCCTAAAAGACTTCCAGAACCAGCAAGTTTATTCCCTTTTTCTTTTACAAATGACACTCAGAAAAAATTACACGGGAAAGCTCTTGGCATATGTGAAACTCCTATGTGTCTTGCCTAAAATTTAGATAAAGCTGTTTTTATTTTTATAAAAACAGGTGTGGTGTCCTTTTTGGGTGCAATTTCACTGTGTTGGTGTGAGTGCGTGTTACACAAATACTTTACACATTGCCTCTTGAGTTTAGCCTACCTGCTCTGCGCCAAGCAACCAGAGCGTGGTCCTGGGTGCTTTTGGACCTACCTTGTTGTAACCGGTGGTCCCTACTTGGACTAGGGTAAAATACCCCTGCCAACTAGAGACACCGTTTTTAACACTGGTGATCAGCGGTGGGATAGGACTTGTGCTTGTGTAACACCCTACAGTGACTCAGTGTGCGCCACAATCCTACACCAGACGCATCTTAACATTTTTCCCCTCTCTGACTGGAGAATTTCTGTCTGTCCTCTCTAATTGGCATTTTTGGTTTTTCCAAAATTCTCCCTGACTGCCGATTGTGAGTAGCTCTTTTTCAAAGTCCTTTTTGCCTAAGTCCCATTGGGCTTCTCTGCGAAAAATCTGAGGTCCTACCTAGCAAGATGGAATTTGAGCTGGCCAACCTGGAATCTTACACGGTGGCGCAGCTCAAGGATTTCTCCCAGGAAAAAGGGGTGTTCTACAAGAGAAGCGCCAAGAAGGCAGAGCTTAAAAGAACCTTGAGAGCATGGTCACTGGCCCACCCAGAAGGAGAGGGGGACGAGGAGGGATCAGAGCACGACGCCACAGGAGATCTAGACCTACTGGCTACTGAGGAAGGTAACAACTTACTACCAGGAACAAGAATACCTTCAAGGGCAGGCAGTAGTGTTTCAGCAAGGAACCTGTCCTCAGAGGAATTGGCGGACATGAGAGAGGAGAGACGGCTTAAACTGGAGCTTGCCAAGTTGGAGAAAGAGTGTGAAGAAAAAAGGTTGGCCAAGGACTAAAAGGAAACTTGCCTATGAACTCAGCCTGAAGGAGCTGGTAATCGTAGCCCTACAAATAGGGGCCAACAGCAACATGAATGGTGGCAGCGTACCTACTGAAGCTTCACGTGAGTCCAGGGTCTTTATGCCTTAAGATGTGATGGCCAGTTTTAAGGTGGGGGATTATATAGATAAATGGCTAGTAGCCTATGAGGTGTCTTTAAGAGCCCATGGGGTCCCAGAGAGTTACTGGGGGGGGGGGGGGGTGGCTTGTACAAGTGCATACCTCCAGATGTTAGGGAGACACTCCTTTACCTTGATAAGGCAGATCAACTATCCTGTCATGAAAGCAGCATTACTCAAAAGGTTTGGTCTTACCCCTGAAAGGTATAGGCAGATGTTTAGGAATAGCCGCAGCTTCCCACACAGAACTGGGTAGATTTCCTGGATTATGCTAGTAAAGCATTGGAGGGCTGGGTGAGGGGCAGCAATATAAATGATTATGAAGGGTTGTATGACTTGTTCTTGAGAGAGTACCTTCTAGAGAAATTCTTTCCAGAGCTGTGCCAACACCTGGTTGACCGCAAGTTGACCAATCCTAGGAAGTTTGCGGAGGAGGCGGAGACCTGGGTCAGTACCAGGGTGTCCACCAAGGGATTTGGGGGGGGACTCCCGAAAGGGTGGTCAGGGTTCCAACCAGAAGAAAGATGGGAGAAATAAAAAGAAGGAGTTCTCCAAAGGCCCCCAAAACAATTCACAAGGGAAAGGGTCTGGGTCCCAGCCCCAATCTGGCCACCAAAAGCCTACTTATCCTGACAAAGGTCAGCAGCCTAAAACTGTCCGGTGCTATGAGTGCGGTGAAATTGGACACTACATGGTGGATCCCAAGTGTCGAAAGAGAGCACCCCCTCCCACTGGAGGTAAAAACCCCGGGGTGGCTTGTGTAGTGCTGGGGGAGGAGCTGTCCCTAGATAATGGGGGTGAGGGGGCAGGGCTGACCATAGTGTCCCTGGGAGACAGTGAGATGGTTCAAAAGATCCACGTGCCCTCAAATACTACCAAGTATAGGCAGTGGGTCACCATCAATGGTCAGGGGGTGGAGGCCCTGTGGGACCCAGGCGCCAGCATGACTATGGTAAGGAGTCAGCTGGTGTCCCCAGAGCAAGGAATTCCCAATGCATTCCTGTGACGCCCTGAACGTCTCAGGATCGTTTAACAGACACGACAATGAGGACGCAACCACTTGTGAAGGGTTAGTTCTTTTAATGAAGGCAAATAAAATACAAAGAACAAACAAAAGTTATAGTCACTGGAATCCTCCAGGCTAAGTACGTTACCAGCCCACAGCACGGATGGTCCTAACCGTCCTCTGCATATACGCCGATCCCGGCGTATGCCAACAGAGGGCAGAAATGAAATGGCCGACAATGCCAATCGGTAGGCTGTGAGGGGCACGAAGAGTGTTGGGGAGAATCGAGGAGTCAGGGAAACACCCAGCCGGGGTCTCTACCTGAAGGGAGCAGCCGCTCAACCTCTTCCTCAGACTGCACCGGGACGCGGAGTCACCTCCTGGTGATGCGTCACCGATACCCCAATCACAAGCAAGAAGACTGAACCGAGAGCAGCCGCTCGATCGATCCTGTGGACTTCCGAGTCTGTAACGCGGCAAACACCTCCTGGTGTGCGTTACAGCTGGCAGTCCCTGTGTCTCTGGTCGGGCTGGGAGTTACGACTCCAACCAGCAAAAGCGCCACTGCGCTTGGACTCAGCCGAGTCAAAAAGCGAAGCTCAATGGTTGACCGGTAGAGCTTCCGGGTCCTTCACAGGTGACGATGGGGCAAGACACGGCCCAGGGAGTAACGACTCGACCTACCTCCGTTCTTGCCTTACTGGAGCACCACTCCGGAACACTGCTCTTCACGAAGCAGGTACGTCGGTGTAAACACAATATCCGACAGCCTTGTACCTCCCGGTTCCTCCCTTTATAGGGCGTGTTTTCCTTGAGTTATGTAACAGCTCTCCTGTTTACATAAGGGCGTGTTTCCCTTGAGTTATGTAACAGCTCTCCTGTTTACATAAGGGCGTGTTTCCCTTGAGTTATGTAACAGCTCTCCTGTTTACATAAGGGCGTGTTTCCCTTGAGTTATGTAACAGCTCTCCTGTTTACATAAGGGCGTGTTTCCCTTGTATGACAGGAATTCTTGACAGTACATCCTCCCTCTCAGCAGCTCCCCACGGGTCCAGCGCTGGCAGGAAAACGCCGATGGAACAAGGAGACCAAGCGCGGAGCATGAACCCCTTCAGCCGGTTCCCATGAATGCTCCTCCGGGCCATAGCCTTTCCACGCAACCAGGTACCACAGCTTCCCCCTGCGCCATTTGGACGCCCGTATGCCCGACACTTCATACTCCACCTCCGACTCCACGCATACCGGCCTAGGTGTCCCAGACGGCTTGGAGGGTGCTGGTTTGAGCAATGATACATGAAAGACAGGGTGTATCCGCAATGACTGGGGCAAGCACACCTTCACGTTCACGGGACCCATACACTTGGTAATTCGATAGGGGCCCATGTACTTGGGATGGAACACACTGTTCTTTCGAAACCTCATGTTTCTTGTGGATATCCAGACGTAGTCTCCAGTGCGGTACAGTGGCCCGGGCCTTCTCTTCCTATCTGCCGCAGCCTTGTATATTCTCTTGGCCTCTATTAGGACAGCCCTTGAGCGCATCAACGTGTCTTTTATGTGTGCCACCCTGTCCGCTGTGGCGGGAATCCTGTCCTCTCTGAACGGATGTAGAAATGGCAAGAACCTGGGATGTTGGCCATAGTTGCTATAGAACGGAGATGACTGTGTGGAGCTGTGAGTGGCGTTGTTATAGGCTATCTCTGCAACCCATAGCAAGTCGACCCATTCTTCCCTGCCCTGGTCCACAAAACATCGCAGATACTGTTTGAGCGTTTGGTTCAGGCGCTCGGTTTGGCCGTCCGTTTGAGGGTGGTAGCTGGTGGACAGGGCGGTCTTAACATGCAGCGCAGTGCACCAAGTCTTCCAGAATTGCGCAGTAAACTGCGACCCCCGGTCCGACACGATCACCCCAGGTAATCCATGCAGTCGTACCACATTCTTTAGGAGTAGTGACGCCAATTCCCCGGCCGTAGGGACTCTCTTGCAGGGGATGAAGTGCCCCATTTTCGTCAAGTAATCCACCACCACCAGTATTGCCGTCATCCCCTGGTCTACCGGTAGGCCCACCACGAAGTCCAGTGATATGCTATCCCATGGTCTATCCGGGGTCGGAAGTGGATGTAAGAGCCCTTGGGTTCGGCCATGGTCGGCCTTCATGGTAGCACACGTAGGACACTCCTGTCCCCACCTCCTGACATCCACTCTCATGGTTGGCCACCAGAAATGCCGTCCCATGCTAGCCACCGTTTTTTCAAAGCCCAAATGACCTGCGCATGGAGAGTCATGGCACCAGATGAATGCTTGTTTCCTTAGCCTAGGCGTGGGTATCAATAGGCACCTGCCCTTCAGGGGTATCCCGTCCTTCAGCTGCCATTCTCTGTGACTGAGGAGCCACCTCCGCCATGCGAATGACCTGATCCCTCTCTTTATTCCCCTCAGGAAAGTATCCGGTTGGATAACCCCCAATACCATCCTCGGGGAAATGATGGAACGCTCGGTTGCAGGCAATGGTTCCTTAACTGCAGATTGACGGGACAGGGCGTCCGCCTTCCGGTTTTCAGTCCCCGGCCGATATGTGATGCGGAAGTTGAACCCCGCAAAGAAGATCATCCACCGCAGCTGCCTGGGAGAAAGGTGTCTAGTGGCCGTCATGAACTGTAGGTTCCGATGGTCCGTGTACACCGATACCACATGTCTTGCCCCCATCAACCAATGCCTCCATTCGGTGAAGGCGTCCTTGATTGCGAGAAGCTCCTTCTCCGCAATATGGTAGTTGCGTTCGGCGTCGTTGAGTTTGCGGGACATGTACGCAACGGGATGAAGCACCCCTGTGTCGTGGTTGCGTTGGGACAAGATAGCCCCCAGCGCCACATCCGACGCGTCCGCTTCCACCACGTAGGGGAGATCCGGATCGGGGTGAGCCAACACCGGCGCCTTACCAAAGGCGCTTTTCAGGGCCTCAAAGGCTTTGTTCGCTTCAGGGGACCAGACAAACTCCTTGGACTTCCTCAGTAGCTGTGTGATTGGGGCCACCACTCCTGAAAATCCATCTATAAACCGCCTGTAAAAGTTGGCGAAGCCAATGAAACTTTGGACGTCCTTCACGCTTTGGGGCACCGGCCATTCTTTCACCGCCTTGATCTTTCGTTCTGCCATCTCCTGTCCCTCTGGACTCAGCATCACTCCGAGGAATTCCACGGATGTGACGTGGAAGTCACACTTGCTGAGTTTACAAAACAGCATGTTTTCCCTCAGCTTTTGGAGCACAGCTTTGACGTGGTGTACGTGCTCCTCCACACTGGACGAATAGATGAGGATGTCGTCGATATATACGACCACGTAGATATCCAACTCCTCTCTGAATACCTCATTCAAAAAGTACTGAAAGGCTGCCGGGGCGTTGCACAGACCGAACGGCATGACGAGGTACTCAAAAAGGCCGAACCTGGTCTTAAAGGCGGTCTTCCACTCGTCTCCGTCCCTCATGCGCACCAGATGGTATGCCCCTTTCAAATCCAACTTGGTGTAGATACGAGCTTTCTTGACCTGTTCCAGAAGTACACTGATGAGAGGCAAGGGGTACCGATTTTTTATGGTTATCGCATTCAATGCCCTAAAGTCCACACAGGCTCTCAGCTCCCCATTAGCCTTCGGGATGAAGAAGAGTGGCGAGGCGGCCGGAGACTTGGACGGGCGGATGAATCCTAGCCTGAGGAGTTTATCCAGGTACCCCCGGAGATGCACGTTTTCAGGCTCCGTCAGGGCATACAGCCTGCCGCTGGGAACGCTGGCCCCTGGCACCAGGTCGATCTGGCAGTCAAACTGTCTATGTGGTGGTAGCACTTCCGCCTTCACCTCATCAAATACATCCTCAAAACTGTGATAAGCCTGGGGGAGAGCCACATCTTTTTCTGCCGCTGTAGCCACCGTCTGACTCCCGCTCTCATCTGCGTCAAGGGATTCCGTTCTTATTCCACAATGCAGGATGCAATACGGTGACGTCATTTCGATGCGATGTGTTGGCCAATCCACAAAGGGGTTGTGTTTCTGTAGCCACGGCAATCCCAATATGACGCCATATTGGGGCGCTCGGATGATGTTAAAATCGATTTGTTCCAAATGGTTCCTCCCATATCTCATCGGAAGGACCCCCGTGTGCTGTCCGATGGGCCCCGTCACCAATCGCCTTCCGTCTACCGCATAGACGTCTTCGGGTACTGCTTTGGGAAGAAGCACTAGCCCTAGCCTGCATGCCTCGTTGTGGTCCATAAACATGCCAGTGGCCCCTGAATCCACCATGGCCACAACGGGTATCCACTGGTCATGCACTCCCACGTGCACCGTGATAAACAGGTGTCGTTGTCCCTTAGTGACCGAGTTGGAAAGTGAAGGGATGGATGAGTGACTCCGAGATGCCCCTTCTCTGGTCTTGGAGTCCTCTAGTTTTCCGCCGGTATGTCCACCACGGCTGTTACCGACCGGTTGGCCCGATAACGTGACGTCTTCGGTTTGGCAGGGCATTCACGTACGTAGTGGCCTTTTTTGCCACAATATAGGCACAATCCTTGTTTACGGCGTGACTCTTTCTCCGTGGCTGTGAGGCTCGCTTGTATTGCGCTGATGTCCATGGGTTCTCCCTTGGATGCGGTGGAAGTTTCAGGACTTCCCACCGTCACATAGTATGGAAGGGATTTTCCTTTTCTCCCATGATCCCCCTTTCTTTCACTTAGCCTATGTTCCAGCCGTAATACCAGGTTGATAAGGCCCTCACATGTCTTGGGTTGAGGGTCAATATGAGCCACGGCGTCCTTGAGCTCATCGCACAGCCCTTGATGGAAGAGCGCCGTCTGTTTAGCAACAGGCCACTTGGTTTCCGCAACCAGCCTTCGGAACGTGTTGAGATACTGCACCAGGTCGTTGGATCCCTGTCTCAACTCAAGCATTTCACGGTCCGCCGTGTACGAGTCAGCCCTTCTGTCGAATACCTTCAGGAATTCCTCGCGAAAAGCACCCCAATCACATAAGAGGGGGTCGTCCCTGCTCACCAGAGGTACGGCCCATTGTGCCGCGTTTCCAGCCAAATAGGATATAAGGAAAGCCACACGAGCCTGACTCGTGGGGAACGCCTTTGGTTTGCACGATAAATGTAGCGCCACTTGTGTGAGGAATACCTGCACTGTGTTAGGATCCCCACTGTACCTCTCTGGTGTTGCCAAGGGGACGGCTACCGGCATTTCCACTACTACCGCAGGGGTCTGGTTCGTGAGGGAGGTGCTGGGCGTGAGCGGGTCCAATTGGATAGCATCCAGTCTGGCTTTTACATCGGCTGTTTCTTGCCTAGAGGCAGCCACTTCAACTTGCATGGCCGCTAAAGCAGCCAGCACATCATCAAGTGTTGCCATGTCTGTTATCGACCGAGAGACAGTTAGTGTTATTAAGGTCAGATATTTTGTAACGCCCTGAACGTCTCAGGATCGTTTAACAGACACGACAATGAGGACGCAACCACTTGTGAAGGGTTAGTTCTTTTAATGAAGGCAAATAAAATACAAAGAACAAACAAAAGTTATAGTCACTGGAATCCTCCAGGCTAAGTACGTTACCAGCCCACAGCACGGATGGTCCTAACCGTCCTCTGCATATACGCCGATCCCGGCGTATGCCAACAGAGGGCAGAAATGAAATGGCCGACAATGCCAATCGGTAGGCTGTGAGGGGCACGAAGAGTGTTGGGGAGAATTGAGGAGTCAGGGAAACACCCAGCCGGGGTCTCTACCTGAAGGGAGCAGCCGCTCAACCTCTTCCTCAGACTGCACCGGGACGCGGAGTCACCTCCTGGTGATGCGTCACCGATACCCCAATCACAAGCAAGAAGACTGAACCGAGAGCAGCCGCTCGATCGATCCTGTGGACTTCCGAGTCTGTAACGCGGCAAACACCTCCTGGTGTGCGTTACAGCTGGCAGTCCCTGTGTCTCTGGTCGGGCTGGGAGTTACGACTCCAACCAGCAAAAGCGCCACTGCGCTTGGACTCAGCCGAGTCAAAAAGCGAAGCTCAATGGTTGACCGGTAGAGCTTCCGGGTCCTTCACAGGTGACGATGGGGCAAGACACGGCCCAGGGAGTAACGACTCGACCTACCTCCGTTCTTGCCTTACTGGAGCACCACTCCGGAACACTGCTCTTCACGAAGCAGGTACGTCGGTGTAAACACAATATCCGACAGCCTTGTACCTCCCGGTTCCTCCCTTTATAGGGCGTGTTTTCCTTGAGTTATGTAACAGCTCTCCTGTTTACATAAGGGCGTGTTTCCCTTGAGTTATGTAACAGCTCTCCTGTTTACATAAGGGCGTGTTTCCCTTGAGTTATGTAACAGCTCTCCTGTTTACATAAGGGCGTGTTTCCCTTGTATGACAGGAATTCTTGACAATTCCACCCAGTTGTGATGGCTGACAACAGGGAGGGTCACTATCCCGTGGCCCAGGTTTTATTTGAATGGGGAGGTGTTTCAGTTCTTCTAAGAGTTGCTGTAAACCCTGCCATGCCAGTCGACTGTCTGTTGGGGAATGACCTTGAGCACACTGCCTGGAAAGAGGTAGAGCTCAAAGCGCATGTGGAGATGATGGGGTTACCAGAATGGATCTGTGCTACCACACAGTCCATGGCTGCCCGGATAGGGAGTCAACCAGGGTTGGAGCCTGGAACAATGGCCCAGGCAGCTGCTAAAAAGGGAAAAGCCCGATGGCGTGGGAAACCTGCCCCAGAATGCACAACCCGTGAGATGGATGGGACACCTGCAGCGGTTGCACCGGAGACCACGGAGGGGGACGTTGCTCCCTTGGGGGACTTACCTACCCCTGCAGAGTGGCAGATGGAAGGAGGACCCACCAGGGAGGAGTTTTGTCAGGCACAGAAGGAGTGCCCCACCCTTGAGGGCATGAGGTGACAGGCCGAAGCCCAGGCAGCAGGCAATGCCTCCGGGAACTATCACATTTACTGGGAGGACAGCCTCCTCTACAGTGAGTCCAAGGGTCCTGTGCATGGGTCATCAAGGGCCTTAGTGGTCCCCCAATCCTACCGGGCCTTTCTTTTGGAGTTGGCTCGCGAGATCCCCTTGGCAGGACACTTGGGCCAAGACAAAACCTTTGCTAGACTTGTCCCACATTTCTATTGGCCCAGGATGAGGATCTCCTCAGATACCTTCTGCAGGACCTGTGTGACCTGCCTAGCTAGTGGGAAACCAGGGACCAAGCTGAAGGCTCCCCTGGAACCACTAACTGTCGTTAGCTCCCCTTTTGAAAGGGTGGGCACTGACATTGTTGGGCCTATGGATCCGCCGACCTCTTCTGGTCACAGGTTTATCCTGGTTCTGGTGGACCACGCCACCCCGTACCCAGAGGCTATCCCTCTGAGGACCATCACTGCACCTGCAGTGGCATGGGCCCTGATGGGGATTTTTTCCAGAGTGGGTTTCCCCAAAGAAGTTGTGTCTGACAGGGACATCTACTTTATGTCTGCATATATGCAGGCCATGTGGAAGGAGTGTGGGGTTACTTATAAGGTCTCTACCCCTTACCACCCCCAGACAAATGGGCTTGTAGAAAGATTTAACAAGACCCTAAAAGGCATGATCAGGAGTCTGCCTGAGGGCCTGAGAAAAAAGTGGGACATCCTCTTGCCCTGTTTATTTTTTTCCTACAGGGAGGTCCCACAGAAGGGGGTGGGCTTCAACCCCTTTGAGCTTCTATACGGTCACCTTGTTAGGGGACCTCTCAGCTTAGTGAAGGATGGGTGGGAGAAGACTCCCAGGAGGTTTCCCCAAGATGTAGTGAGCTACATGCTGGCCTTCCGCAGCCAATTGCCTAAGTTGTGGAAGCAGGCTTCTGACAACTTAGAGGCCAGCCAGGCGGTAAGGAAGGAATGGTACGATCAGAATTCTCACCCTGTGGAGCTAGAGCCTGGACAGAAGGTGTGGGTCATTGAGCCTGGAGAGCTCAGTGCCCTCCAGGACCGCTGGACGGGCCCCTATGAGGTGACTGAAAAGAAAGGCAAGGCCACTTTTGTGGTGGACCTTAAGACCCCCAGGCAACCCCTCAGGGTATTACATGCCAACCGCCTCAAACCCCACCATGAGAGGTCTGAGATCACCTTACTGATGGTGACTGATGGGGCAGAGGAAGAGAAGAGCGAGCCTCTCCCTGACCTCCTTGCTTCCCAAGAGAAGGACAGATCGGTAGAGGGAGTGGTCTTCTCCCCATCCTTAACGCCTGAGCAACAGAGGGACTGCCGACAGGTCCTGGAGCAGAACTCCTTTGTGTTCTCCCTTATCCCTGGAATTACCTACCTGTGTACCCACAATGTGGACACAGGAGACAGCCTCCCTGTCAAGACCAAGTCTTACAGGCTGTCGGATAAGGTGAAGGCCAGCATCCAGAGCGAAGTCGCTAAGATGTTGGAATTGGGGGTGACAGAGGCCTCTAACAGCCCCTAGTCCAGTCCGGTGGTTCTGGAACCAAGAGCTGCCTGACGTTCACCTTTTCCACCCCAGAGGGCCACTACCAGTTTAGGGTAATGCCCTTTGGACTTAAAAACGCTCCTGCCACCTTCTAGCGGCTGGTGACTGGGTACTCTCTGGTTTAGAGGCTTTCTCCAATGCCTACATGGATGACATAGCCGTCTTCAGCAGCAGCTGGGAGGACCATCTGTGTCACCTCCGGGAAGTGCTTCAGGCCCTGCTGCAGGCAGGCCTGACTATCAAGGCCAGCAAGTGCCAGATAGGGCAGGGGTCGGTAGTGTACTTAGGACACTTGGTGGGCAGGGGTAAGGTGCAGCCCCTACAGGCCAAGATAGAAACCATCCTGTCCTGGGAGCCCCCCAAAACACAGACTGAGGTCAGGGCTTTCCTGGGCCTCACAGGATACTACCGCAGATTTGTCAATGGTTATGGCACCATTGTGGCCCCCTTGACGGAGCTAACCTCCAAGAAACAATCTCCAAAAGTGATTTGCACCGAGGCTTGCCAGAAAGCCTTTGACCCCCTAAAAAAGACCATGTGCACAGCTCCTGTGCTCAGGGCCCCTGACTTCTCCAAAGAGGTCATTGTCCAAACGGACGCCTCAGAGCATGGCATAGGGGTGGTATATTCGAAACTCAATGAGGAGGGACTGGACCAACCGGTGGCCTTCATCTCCAGGAGGCTACTCCCCCGGGAACAGCGGTGGAGTGCGATAGAGAGAGAAGCTTTTGCGGTGGTCTGGGCTCTGAAGAAGCTGAGGCCATACTTGTTTGGTTCCCACCTCCTGATTCAGACCGACCACCGACCCCTCAGGTGGCTCATGCAAATGAGGCGCGAAAATCCCAAATTGTTGAGGTGGTCCATTTCTCTACAGGGTATGGACTTCAGGGTGGAACACTGACCCGGGAGCCTAAATACGTTGTGTGCTTGTCACCCCGTGACCAGTGAGCGCTGGTGAGAAAAGCGATGTGTGCCCATAATCACCGCCACCGTCCCGGGAGCCGCAAGGACACTGTGCTGCCTTCACTGCTGTCGGCCCAGAGTCTGCCGATGTCAGAACCGAGCCGCGATGGCATTGGCGCCAGCTCCAAGTGTCACCCGGCAACGAGGGGCTCGCCTAGGAGAAGCCGCTGGGAGCTCATGTGAGCGCGAGGCGTCACCAAGCAACCCAGCCCGGATCAGCTGCTGCCTGGAAGCGACGCAGAACCTGAAGCGAATGGTTGCCCAGCAACCGGGAGCCTCTCGTCGATCAGCTGTTGCCGCCAGGACTGCCTGCCTCAGGAAACGAAGCTGGAACCTCCCCAGGTAACGCTCGGAGTGAAGACCTGAGCCGGCATGTGTGTCTCTGCCTAGGGGGAGGGTAGATTGCCAGGAAGTACTCGTGGCCTCCTGCCTTTTGAGGCATACAGACCGGAGCTGGAACGCCCCACGGTTGGACACATATTGAGAGGATCTGGGGCATATTTTATAGCAAACTCTAATCACGAAGGCAGCGCTTCAGCTGACAGCGCATCCAGAAGGGGGGACCCAGTAGTATAATTACGGCCTATCACGAGATGAAGGGTCTTGCACACTAGAGACCGGCACTCAAGGACCACGTTATTTTGATAAAGTAACTGTTGTTCTCGTGACCTTCCACACGCCTGGAGCGGGGACCATTCCTACCAACGCCTGCAAACTGATTTTCCTTTTACCTAACCCTGAATCTTATCAGGGTGCAATTTCACTGTGTTGGTGTGAGTGCGTGTTACACAAATACTTAACACATTGCCTCCTGAGTTTAGCCTACCTGCTCTGCGCGAAGCTACCAGAGGGTGGTCCTGCATGCTTTTGGACCTACTTTGTTGGAACCGGTGGTCCCTACTTGGACTAGGATAACATACCCCTGCTAACTAGAGACCCCATTTCTAACAGGGCCCCATTTCCAATAGCCTTTACATTCGTCAGCTCACAAGAGTTGTAGAAGGGTCATTAATGCAACAGCAGGAATTCTGACCAATATCACTGTTGAGCTCCAAGCTACGAGACTTGTTACTTTACAAAACCTGATGGTGTTAGACATCATTCTTGCTGATCGGGGAGGGGCCTGTCGCATTATCGGCAGTAGCTGCTGCGTATACATACCTGACCACGCCCCCATGTATATGCTACCATACAGAAATTACACAGACTCTCCTTTGACATTCACCAGGGGAATGGTACTTGGACCCTGTCTGGGTGGTTTTGGGGTCTGTTTATGTCCTCGGGTTGGAAGATCCTTGCTTTCCTAGCCATAGCTGTGGGCATCTTCCTCACCTGTTGCATTTGTATACAATGTCTCCCGGCCTGTTGCTACTATTGTGTTACACTTCTTACCCCAAAGCAGAAGACGTCCATCCGTGATACCAATGCTGTAATGAGGACTCAGAATGAGATAGACAGTTTTATACAGATAGATGAGGGTGTATTTGAGGACTCAACTTCCCTTGATACCGAATAGAGGGTTTGTTCTGAATTTTGAAGATCATTTGCTACATTCTATATACTCTTAGAAAAATGGTTCGGTTATGCTAAAAGGAGGGTCTGTTGGAAAATAAATGCTTTTAGTTTAATTCTTTGTGCATTGTATGATTTACGTTAGCATTCACTGCACTATTTGATATTCAGCCTCCATTTTTGAGCCATGATCGAAACTAACTTCTGTCTCATTCTGTCTGCCTCAGCAGAAAGCAGCTTCGATATTTTTTTCGTATTCCTCCAAGGTTGAGCTTCTCTGTACTAATGAATAGAGTGTTTTGTCATCACATACCTTTCTCACTAGATAGGACTGCTCCCACTCTTAGAGCTGCGGGCAGAGGCAGAGTAACCTTGACACTGAGATAACATGTACCCGGTCCCAGGATTGCAGCTCATCCTTCTGTATCTCCTTTGTTCATTAGCTACCAACTGGAAAATTCCAGTCTGGGCATTTCTTTAGTGATTATGAAGATGAACATTATGTGTTACCTTGTTGGCAGAAGTCAGTCCCTCTGCAGCAATCCAAGGAGGCTGGTCAAACCGGGCTCCACTTGAGTGTATCTCTAAAAAGTACCTTTGGTTTGTATTCTCTACTTCCTGACTGACTCTTCATTTGTGTGGAAGGCTGAGAGGTGAATGCAAATGACCCGAGTGACCCTAAACGGGTCACTTCGTTCAATTGCCCTTATCGTCACTCACTCCATGTTTATATAGTTCCTCACCAACGTGTGTTCACATTTACTGTCACTTATCTGTACAACCTCCTCTTATGATTCAGGCCGTCTTCATTCATGTCCATTTCCCTGATCTCTGATATTAGTCTCTGGGTCTTGTGTCACCTCCATTAACTCTGGCACTGTCTCTGTGTCAGATGCTTGCAGTGTGCCGTCTTGGAGGACTTTTATCCGGCCTGGGCCCCCCATTGAGTCAATCCGTTTTTGCCTTTTGGACTGCCTATGTTCTTGCATCGTGTTCGTCGCAGTTTGTTTTCCTGACGACCCCGTGGATGAGGCCAAGCGTCTCCCCCCTGTTCCTCTGGCGTCCAGCTACTCGCTTGCATCCCCTGCCGAGAAGAAGAATAATGTGCGTCCTTCATTTTCAACTCTTAATTTTGCGGGAAACATGAGACTGTATTTCTGATTCTGATCACGCAATCTTCGTTTGACCATAATGTAGGATTTCCTCTGTTCCTGTACTCTTTGGGTGTAATCTGGATATATTGAAATGGGGTGTCCCTTGAAAATGAACTGAACCCGGCTGCGCAACAGCTGTAAGAGAAGGTCTCTGTCCCTGTAATTAAAAGGTTTTGCAATGATGGCCCTAGGTGGTACCCCCGGGCCTAGGAGGTGGGACCAGCGCCTTGTGTGCGCGTTCAATGCTAAAAAAACTTTGAGAGTTTCTTGGGGGCGATGTCTTTAATAATCCAATCTTCCAGGAATAGCTCCATGGAGAGACCTTCTGCTTTTTCTGGAAATCCAATAAATCTTAAGTTATTTCTTCTTGATCTCCCCTCAGAGGCCTCTGCTCTCTCATCAAATTTTATTACCTGCTTTTTTGGTTCAACCACTGCGGCACTGAGAGACTTCATTTCTTTCAGCAGTGTGTTCACGTTTGTTTCAGGGGTGGGGCGACCCTATCCAAGACTTTCCTCAGATGATTCCTCAGTAGGTTGACATCTATGGCCACTGCATCGATTCTGTTGACCATATCGCCCCTGGTCATTTGAATAGCTTGGATCACGTCTGCCAGCATGGGGGGACCCTTCTCGCTCCTCTCCGTGGGATCTTGATCGCCATTGATATTGACCTCCCTCTGTTCCAGTCTGTGCATTAGTGGCTGAGCATAATTAGAGATTTTATTCGCCTGTGCCTTGGGAGCCTTATCTTTCCCCATGTGGACCGCTGGTTTCTCTATCCGCTCCAAACTTATCGTTGGTCTTACTTGCCCTGGCTATAGAGATCCCGCTCCCAGCGTGCTTCCTTAAGGGAACAGGATGTTCTGTTGTTCGAATTTGGGGTAGGATTACATTGTGCACCACATGGATTCTTGGTGCAGTTGGCCATTAGCCGTTTCTGCAAATGCGACTTGTTCCGTTTCCCACTTGACTCAACCGCGGACCCAGGTTTTCCCCAGTATTACAGCCACTCTTGACTCTGCTCAGTTCGTACTGTGGCTTATCACACTTCTTAGCCCCTGAGCCAGCAATACTAATGCGGCCAATATCTTCTTGTAGGCCTCTATTTTCCCCCTTTGCTGTGGCCGTATGCCGCTATGCCGTGGCTCCGCGGCAATCTTATGATCTTCCCAGGGGTCGATTAACCAAGTTCAGTGACCCCCCTTCTGCCTTTCAATGGGGCCTAAACTCAAATTATTGCAGCCACCAGGCCCATCTCACCCCTGGCTCCTTTTTTCCCCCTCTGACCATGCCTTGGGGAGCCCTCTTTGGTCTCGCTCTCACCTTTAGGGCAGTCCTTTTCTGCTCCCTTGCAGGGTAACTGGTAGGTGCACGGACCTCTTCCAGCACCACCAGTATTTCTTATACTGGGACACTCTCGCCGCCCCTGTTTCTTGCCAGAGTTGGGCCTCTCACTGGGCCATCTGCCTTCCCCACTGTTAATTCACGGCGTCTCGGGGTTGGGCAGCGGTGTGTGCTGGATTATTTTCTGCGGCCGCCCCCTGCCTCACCGTGAACACAGGCGCCAGTCCCCATGTGTAAGCGGGTCAACCGCCTCCTCGGCCGTGCCCCCAGTGCGCCGCCTTAACCTTCGGCGGTACCAGGGGAGCATTGCCCACTCAAATGAATCCCCGGCCTCTTTAATGCTCGACACCCTTCAGCCTTCCCTGACCCAAGATGACGCCTCGGTTCTCTGGAGGCTTAGTCTGCGTCGCGATGGCGTTAGACTCCTTCCCCGATCCTCGCTCTTTCTGGTTTGGTGTGAGTGCAGGTTAGCACTGCTCCGTGCTTTGGTTATGACATTTGATACGGGCAGGATCTAACAGGATTCTTCTGTTTTGGAAGGAAGACGTCTACGCGGCCATGATGTTAAACCACGGCCCCCTAAGTAGAGAGATTATTGCACTGTTAATGCCGAATTGCAACATTATGGACCACAGTTTTGGGCGGTCAACCATGTCAAAGGCACATGTTTGATCCAAGAATGCAGGATGGACACATTCTTTTTTGGCCTTAGTATACGTTTGGACAATCAGGGAAAGATTTAAAGATTGTTCAAAAGTGCCTAGCCCTCGATGGAAGCCAAACTGTAGGTCTGAGAGCCCATGTCACTCCGTAGCCCAACTTTCCGATATGTCAATAGTACACTTCCTAGGATCTTAACTGTGCTATCTAGGAGGGATATCGGAGGTAGCAGTGAGGCAGACTCTTGTCTCTTTCTTTGAAGATGGGGACGTTGACAGTCTCCTGCCAGGTCTTAACCAGGGGGGCTGTAATTGTGTTTTTTATAATACTTGTAATTAAGGGTGCTCAGAATTGTGGGAGGGATTTAAAAAGGTCTGAGAGGATTCTGTCAGGGCCTGGGGATTTCCCAGAGGGGCTGCTTTCGATGGCTAAGATTACATCTGGTACTTTTATGGAATTGCTTAATTCCAGGGTGGTAGTTGGATTGCAGGTAACTATCGTGTTAGGGCCTGTATTCAGGGTCTGCTCTTTCGGGCCAAAGACTTTAGTGAAATGGGCTCTCCAGTCTTTACTTGGGATAACACAGTACATTGTTTGGAGGGTCTCGCCCTGGGGGTAGCAGCACTCACCACCTCATGGTCTGTGTCTCCTCCATTCTCTTGACCAGAAAAGCATGTCTTTAACCAAACACTCCACTCTCAGCCCCTTTCCTCGGACAACATTCTAATTGAGCAGTTGCATGCAATATAGCTGCTGTTTAGTGGATACAGCTGCTGTTAAATGTATTTATGGGTGTGTAATAGTACCTAAGTGGTCAATTGGAAGGCTGATAAGGGCTCTTTGTTGATTATTTAATTTTTTTGTTTCTTGCATTCCATGTCATGCAATGATTTCAGAACGCCAGGAAACATGACATATTGCCTTTCGGGCGCTTCCTTTCCTCTTGTAAAAAATGTCTTTCTGGTGTTCTCTTTTGGCCATATGTGGTTGCTCCAGAAACCAGTTGCCTTCAATGGCTTTACACTATCTGGGCAAAGATTTCCCCTTCTTAGTACCAGATTAACAGTCAAGTACAGTAATAAGCAACTGGCAGTTGACTAGTCAAGCTTTGTGATGGACTACATGTGAACACACGTACTTGCGGTCTGTATCCCCTTTATTCTCTTGACCAGAAAAACATGCCTTTAACCAGACACTCTGCTCCCTCTTACAGTCTATTTACTTGGACAAAATTCAAATTGAATTGGAATTGAAACAAAGTTTTCAGCCATGCACAAGAAAGGCCTCATTTTGTTCAGAGCTTGTTTCTTTTTGTTGAGCCACTCTACAGAGTGCATCTTTTGTAGATGGCTCTGTCGTCTGCACCCTCTTTTTGTCTGTGTTGTTTATTTAGCTTTCACCGTTGTTTGCAACTGCATCTTGGCCACATCCTTACTTTGTTTTTTAAGAAGAATTTTCATTTGCCTGAGTTTATGTGTTTAATGTGTGACTGCAAGGGGATATTGAATGTGAGTGTTCGTTTATTCTGAACTCAAGCACACATGTTATCACATTTGGGGAACTGCTTGCTTGTCATACACACACTCTGCCGTGTTCCATTTCCTTTGACATAAGAAAATGTGCTACCAACGCTGAACCTAGACTTTTACGGGTCCTCTAGCTTTAAAGGCCACTCATATGCAGATAAGGAGACCTGTTTTGCTATGTGTTTCATTATATGCAGTGCTATGGCCTCTAAAGCTGGGGAACCCTATTAAAGTCCAGCCTGTCACACAACTTCTTGTGATTGTGGTGCAAATTAGTTGATGTGGACATGTAAAAAATATTAATTCAGTCCCACCTTTAACATTGCAAGGGAAAGCAGTATGTAAAGCACATTTTCTTATCGAAATCAAGACGGACCTTGCATGTGAGGGCTTGTTTATTTACCTTTATTACACCTCGAACAATGCTGCCTTTCAATTCTTTTGTTAAACAACTTTAAACAATAGTTGTGATACAAAAACACAGCATGTGTGCAAGATACTTGGGAATATGTTACCCATCGCTCATTTTAGGCTATTGGGTGTCCAATAAGTGACAAAGATGCAACATTTACATTCAGCTTTAAATGTACCTTTATTCCATCTCAAACAATGATTCCTTTAATTTGTTAAGTCAGACAACTTTAAACAATATTTGCAACTGCACCTCACTCACAACCTAAGTTTTATTTTCAACTTTACTGTGCCAAAAACCGAGCTCCAATGTCACACTTTTGCTGTGCTTTTAAAAACAAATAACTTTCATTCCTAGCTCAGCACACGATACCAAATTCAGTGAACTGCTTGCCTGTTATAAATATACTCTGTCTTTTCCTTTTCCCTTGAGATACAAAATGTGCTTCCCATCTCTCTTTACTTGCAATGTTTCGAGGAAATTTCATTCATCCTTTTTAGATGTGCAACATAATCACAATCATTTAAATTATTTCATAAATTGAAATTAAACAGCCCTTTCCACTAAACCTGATGTGTATTTACTATCACACTACAGATTATCCACTTTGCTTATTACCTACCACTACCCATTCCCATTCACTATATTAAGCACCCTCAACCCCCATAAAAAGTGCAGTGTTTGCTTTGTCATAATACTCTCAGCCAGCAGTTCTTCATGTGGCTACTTCCCTTGCATTTCACATTTTAATGTAAGGTTCATACCATCTCTCACACATTAATAAATAACAAAATAATAATGGCTGTTTCATAGCAGTTTAGAAATAACATTTAACATAATATACAACCACAGTGCTATACCACACAGCTAAAATAAATTAAACCAATAGCTCTCTCAGAAACTAGACCAATTGGCTTTGCCAGTGCTTGTTTTTTATGCACTTTTAATGACGGGACCTCAAAACTGTCCTATTCGAAGGACACTTAGGCTAACGTTCTATGGAGCACATGCATCAACATAAAGAATTGCGATTCCTTAATAGCAATTTTTAAGGAATTGGTATTTAAGAATCGTAATTCTTTATGCATGTAGGAATCGCTAAATTAATTGCGATTCCTAAACATTCCCTATTAGCGAATCGCAAATTGCGATTCGCAAATAGGGAATGCCTTCTCATTCATTACTGTGGGTCTAGAGATAGGAATGAATGGGAAACCATTCGCAATTTGCGATTACCAAAAAGGAAATCACAAATTGTGCATGCAATGTCAAGGGTTCTAGGGGGCCAAAAGGCTACCCTGATGCACCCCCAAAATTGGCATTTGTGCACATGTGCCGCACAAACATGCCCCTGATGGAGCAGGTAAAACAAATTTGTATACCTCCTCTATTTTGCATGAAATTAATTACATAATCCTTCTAAAAATTAACTGGTACTAATTAGTTTGAAGTGAGACATTATTAACCAACATTTACACCTTGATAAACACAAGATACACGTGGGACTAAAATGCAAATTGCATGGCAGAACAACTAATTAATTAGCTGTGGTACGCAAACTAACTTTAGATTGTAGTGAAATAGAAAATTGCATGATTCGTGTTGCTTTTGTGATGGTTTGTGCTTTCAGTACTGCAGAGTGGTGAGTATTATTGCTTTAAATGTTGCTACAAGCTCGGAAAATACTAATTTACATTGGGATTAGAAGTGGGATTATACATTAGAATCTTCATTTCTATATTTTAATTACTGTTATGTCTGTTTTTGCTTAAGTTGGCATTCGGGCCTACTAGGCTGCAGTACTTAAAATGGAGGTCCTATGAAGCTTCCGTCATGTGAGCGCAATGACTTCTACGCAGAATCGGATGGCTCTGGAAATCTCCAAGTGACCCCAGACTCTGCGACATCGTGTTCCTTGTCAAGGATAGGAGCATGGAGGGTTGCCAAGTGATGGACGGTGTGAACCACCAAGGGGACAATGGAGGACCTGTATAAGGATGCTTGCTTGTTATTCAAACGTTACTTTCTGAACTTTCGCCTGTGAACCGAATGGATAATATACATTTTGCGCTTTGCTATGCCAAGTCTCATGGAAAACCAGTTGGTCCTTGGAAACCTTTGAGAAATTACGAGTTGACCCAGGACTGGCCAATCAGAACATTTCCCTACCCCTAAATTGTTGCATGTTGAGCTGAAGTAAGAGGGTATAAAATAACCTCATCCGCCAAAGGGGGGTGGTTCATTTGAGCTGATCTTCCATGGCGTTGGGTCTACTTTGAGCTGATGAAGATTTCCATGATTTACCTTGGGTTTCTTTGATTTTCGGGAAGTTATTTCATCTGATGGTTTGATTATTGCTGTGGGTCGGACAGTTTATCCAGGAGATTGTAGCAGAGAATTAGGATAATTCTTTGTGTGATCAGAAAGTCGCCAACGTTTGATATTTGGTAACTATTGAAAGCATTTGCTAAACCTATTCTTATTTACCAAAGGTTCGATTTTCCTTGAAAGAAACCGAATTTATGTTATGACCTGCAGTGCCTAAATGCTAATGCAGAGCAAATTATTATTAGATAAACAAATTTGGCTTAATAAGAAATGAGTTTGTGATTCTTTAATTGAGTACAGAAATTATCAAATGTTTCCTAAGCTTTAATTGTGTTTTAGCTGGTTCTAATTCACCATCAACCAGTCCAACTAATTGGTCCGTCGACCAAGTGGTGGAGTGCCTTGATGTTAAAGTCAGGATTCTATAGGTGCAAATGTATATAATGTATATAATGTAAAGAAATATAATCCTGATAGGTAATAAGGTACCCACATGTCCAGCGCTTTTCTCCTGTGTCCATGATTTGAATGAGACGATTGCGTGTTGGTGTTATGGGCTCCACCAATGAATGAGTGTATGAATGAGTTGTTGTGATGACGAGTCTGTGACATAGGGAGAATATGTAAATGTGCCCTTTACGCTGGAGCAGCCCCAAGGGCATGTGTGTGCGCCACATGACACTTAGAAAAATGCAATTTTGTGCATTTTTCTCAGGAATTGCAATCGCAAATTTTGCGATTACCTATTTGGCGAATGGCTTTGGGCTTGATGCATCCCAAAAGGCTAATTACCGGCCCCTTTGCGACCGGTAATTAGCTTGATGCATGTGCCCCTATATTTCTTCTTTCTATGGCTGTGTTAAGAGTATGTGCATTTTCACCTTGCGAGAAGTAGATGCCTTGTCACTCACTCTTCTGAGAAGTAATCCCTTGTCTTATCCATTTATTTTTATTTATTTAGTGCATTTTTATAAGGCGCGGACATTACCCAAAGGTGTCAGAGCACTGTACAATAGAGCTAGTTACGTTACAAGAGAAAAGTGGTACAGAGTATAACATTACACAGACTAACAAGCATTTACAATGCAATGGTCTCGGCATTGTTAAAGTTAGAGCTATTGGCATTGCTCATGACATTATTTTTGTTTATGTTTTTGTTTTTAAAACATTTAAAGAAACGGCATTGTTATTTACAATGTCAATAGCTTAATCACTCTCAAATGCGAGACCTATTGCATTTGCACCCACACACAGAGCCACACACACAAAGCCACCCACACACACAGAGCCACTCACACAGAGCCACTCACATAGAGCAACCCACACACAAATAGAGACACCCACAGAGCCACCTACACACACACACACATGCAGTAGCCCCACTGACCTATTTACATTATGTGCACTTAATACAATACAATTAGTAGTTGATGTTAGGGGCGTTCCGGTGCGCAGTCACGGAGGTGAGAGAGAGGGAGTACAGCCACCGCTCTGTACCTTTGCAGACTCCTGTCTGCCGAGAATAAAAAAGTCTACTTATTCCCGGGGCCTCCTGAGCAAGTCACACCCGCCTGCAAGTGCCTACGGTCTCGGGAGGAATCTTACCCTGAATGCAAATATGTTGTAATGCACACTTCGCCGAGGTATTTCACTGCGGGTGTTAAACAGAAGGGTAAACAAAACACTCATGCGGGAGCGCAGAACGTCTTCACACAACTGCTGTGTCCTTCACATGTTACTGAACGGGCGTGCGCTAAATGATTTAGAGCCCCTAAGCAAGTCAGCGTGATCGGTGCATTCTAGACTAATAACACCACTCGAAAACACGCCTAGAAGATTAGCTTCACAGCGCGATGTTAGTAAGTAGCTCCAGACACTGCACAATGGGAATGGTGGAAGTGCCCATCGGCGGTGAGTGCTCTGCAGTTCTCCAGCGGCGCTTTAAAACTTTGCTCACTCCACGCCTGTGTGACACAGTCATAACAGCGCGACCACTCTCTTACCTCCCACAACATTGGCATCTCACGCTTACCTCTTTACACGTGTTCGGACGGCGTCCACTTCCATTCCTTTAAATCCATACACATACGTCTGGAAAGTGAAGTAAAATAAAAGCAGCGCGTGCCCCGTGCACTTCTGGCGCTTCGTGCCTCCTCGGACTGGTTCAGCGGACCCCTAGGTGCAGCCGCGGCCTCCCTGCTCGGCCCTCCCCCTGCTGACACCAGCTGACATCACGGGCTGCACCCCTGCCCCTCCCCACCCTCTTCAGGAGATAAGGCTCCTGGCACAGCAGGGCTCTTGCTCGGGATGTGTCACGAATCAAAGGGTGAGCTCGCGAGTGCGCCGAGCTCGCCTGAAGTGAAGCCACTTTCACGTCACTGAAGTGAGCTCTCGGCTGCTGGCAGCTCAGTCTCTGCTCCACCGTGCTGAGACATCTCAACAAATGAGGAGGAACTGGTTACACGGGAAGTGTAACCGTACACCGTCCGTGCCCTCACCTTCAGCACACTGCACTGCGAGGGCGAGCAAGGCCTCTGTGCAGCACCGATCCATAATTTACAAGTCACAGAGGAGTTAGCCTACAATGTGGGCATTGACACGTGCGCTGACAGGCAGTCTGTCACTTGACACGGTCACTTCAGAGATCCCCGTACCGGGGCAGGCAATGCCGGCAGTCAAGCGCGCCCACTAGTAGGCGCTAGGATGGGGACACGTAAGGACGAAAATGCGTGCTGGGGTGCCGCGACACCTCGACAAGGGAAGCCCGACTTTACAGCCATAACAATTAGTATTTGATGTTAGGGCCGTTCCAGTGCGCAGTCAGACTCCTGTCTGCCGAGGATAAAAAAAATGCTCCGTTCCCAGTCCCGCCACGCACGAAATGGCCGAACCTTCGGATGTAAAAATAAAAAAACAAACACGCCCACCACGTGTGAAAGGGGCAGGGAGTACAAAAAAGAGAAATAATTGAAAAAACACGCCCCCGAATCCGAAAAGGACGGGGCTTGTTTGGAGAGACAAACCTCTTCTCCAATGGCTGACCAGTATTTCAGAAGCCAGCCAATGGAGAAGAGGAGAGAAGAGAGGCGGGTTCAAGCCCCTCTTCTCCAAGTCATTAAATCTCGCAAGCGAGACTGCGCAGGCGCAGCCTTCGCTAGCCGAGACCTAAAAATGAAGGGTACACAAACACAAAATCCAACACAGCACACAGGGGTGAGGAATGTACAGGAAAAAATACAAATTTACAACGAATTGCTAACTTCCAAGAGGGGCCTGAGAATGAAGGGTACACAAACACAAAATCCAAAACAGCACGCAGGGGTGAGGGATGCACAGGAAAAATGACAAATTTACAATGAAGAGCGAACTTCCAAGAGGGGCCGGACCGTTCTGTGTTGACTCTATAGTAAAGCACAATATAAAATCACAAAAATAAATAAATAGATCATATAGCTACTACTTCAATCAGTGTTAAGAGTTTCTACCCGTCAGCAGTGAAACGGAACTCTGAACACAGGTAAATTCTGGCTTAAAAATGCATGTGCTTGCCGCTTAAATTGGTAGTATTAACATATATTCGAATCCATTATTGGTTCACCGAATCATATATAGACTGCTCAAAGAGACGGGGATGTTCTTATAGATGTAACAGGCTCCCGACGTCACTTGCAAGCTCACATCAATTGCACTGCGCATGCGTATGAACCGTGGCGGCCATTAAAACATCAGGCAAAAAATGGGCAGGGTAAGAGGTAGGTAACGTTCTCTTACGTCATAAATGGGCTGGGCTTTTACATTCGACTCCATGGTAACTGTGATAGAGCGCTTGCGGAATGGAGCACCGGAAGTGGAAGGTTACTGCGCTGAGCTGCTCTCGGACAATACTTCCGGCAAAAAATATAGGAGCTCCCAGCCCAACTCCCGCGTGTAGCCGCCGGGTCAATGAATTAAAGGGAGCTGCGCTAGGGTGTTGCTGAGGCGCCGCCTGATAATGGAGTTGTGGCCCTAGCGCCGCCTGCTGACAACCGAAGAAAGCAGGTGTGGGAACCCGCCCAGCGGCCGCTGTTACTACCACTCGCCCAAGCCCCGATAAGCTGCCTATCTTTCCTTCCCCGGCATGGCCTCCTCCTCCGGAAACGATGATGACCTGACGATCCCCCGGGCTGCCATCAACAAGATGATTAAAGAGACTCTGCCTAACGTGCGCGTAGCCAACGATGCCCGCGAGCTGGTGGTGAACTGCTGTACCGAGTTCATCCACCTCATCTCCAGCGAAGCTAACGAGATCTGCAACAAATCTGAGAAGAAGACCATCTCCCCCGAACACGTCATCCTGGGTGAGGCTCGGGGTCTATGGGGAGAGCAGGGGAAGGTTAAAATGAAGAACGGGTGTGCTTTGTAAAAGGTTTTTTTTTTTAATCATCTACTTACTTTCTTCATTGTTTCATATAGGGTGTAGCCTGTCCATTTGCACGTGATACATAAATTACATTTCAGATGTGGTTACAGGCTCTATTCAGGCATGTAAAAAAATAACCAAAGAGATCAGATGATGGACGGAATGCAGAGTAAAACAAACATTCACCCCCTAGTTACATATCTGGGTTTATTTCATCACTTTTTAGTCAAGGATTTAGGCTGTCCCCCCCCCCCCTGATGCTCAGTATGTCGCCCTGATGCTCATGACAAGGGGACAATCCTCAATGCAGAGTCTTAGTTCTCTATGTTGTACCTGGTATACAACCCTCTGGTGCTCTTTATGTAGGGTACTTTCTTTTCTTTCGACAGCGCTAATGGCTATCTGTACGGGGTCACGGAATAAGCCTTTGTATTCTTGACTGTTTTATTGCTTCTGTGTAGTGGTGCAACTTGCAGCACTGCTCTTAAACCGACTTAGTGTGGTCTCTTTTTCGTTTTAATTGGTAGTGTTTCTAGAGTGCAGATCAGATAGATAGTTTGGCCTTCAAATCAAAGTAGGAATTGATGCAGTATACTACTGCATCAATTCCTACTTTGATTTGAAGTGTAGTTTGCCCCATGTCATGTAACGCCGTTAACCAGCCCTGGATTTATACTTTTGAACTATTTACATGGGGGGGCATTTTTATCCCAGGCTGCATACAAGTTACATAGTTCAGTTTTGTTAATCACCCCGTTTGATGTGTACAATTGTCATCCGTGAATAGTATAATGGCCACAAGTCCCCAGAAGGGATGGATGGGTAATATGGATCGTTGCCGAAAGATCGTAGTTTAGTGCGGGGAAAGTACGATCCCTTTTCTTGGTCAAAGCAATCGTGAGTCTTAAATCATCTGCTCTGCTGCATCGAACCTCTTTGCTGTGATGGGATCCTACTATGGATAGTTTGTTCTCCAAGTTTGGTGGCTGATTAAAATGTAAGACCCTGTAGACTATAAAGCACATAGTAACGACGATCGTGGCCTCGGGATGATGGCTAGTGGAAGCTGGTGACACGGGTCTGATATCATCTGATTTGGTCGAGCTTCTCATTAGGTAGCCGAGTAGAACCCAGCTTATTTTGGGGAAGGATGTTTTTCACCCTTTAGGCACACTATGTAACGGGATCGTGATCTGGAAAGTGTTCCTGAAACTTCCGTTGGAGGTGAAAGATAATTTCGAGTGCCTGCCATTACAAGATGAGAGTAATTTAATGGCCGTCTAAGATGAATCTGAGTGATCCGAAGTGGCCGAGGTTAAGAGCTGCGCCATGAGATCGGGTGCTGTTGTCCAGGCATATATCTGCAGTTAGTGCACAAGTGTATATATAGCACTCTGTGTGCAGTACGATTTTGGGGAGTGGGAGAGATGGGCCAGTCCCTGGTGCGCTCTACAATGATGTAGTCTACAGGGCGTGTATACAACAATGAACCGTGTACAGTGGCACGTCAACCTGTGCTTTAAGTAGATCCGCTCCACACCAAAGTATCACTCCGTTTATTGTGTGATAAACATTTATCCCTTGTGTGGTTACTGTGTAGCATAGTACTTCTAATAGGGATCCAATGCTCCTTTGGCTGTTTTTGTGAATGCACAATACAGAAGTTCTAAACTTTTTATAAGGATATTGTACAAAGTACTTAGCTCACTGAGAATTTAAATTGTGTACAGTTAACTTGCACGAGGACGCAGTGGTCCAAGGGCAGGTATATACAACTCTCCTCATCTGGGTTTTGCACAGTTTGAAAAAATTACTGTGTGTGTTCAACTGTACTCTAAAGGATAGCCTTATTGGGTTATTGTACTCCTTTACGTGGGGTTGTCATATGTCTGTCTGTGACTTGTATGGTGTCATATGTTCTTTAGATAAGGTAATACCATATGTACTTAGTTCATAAATAATACATTCCGATTCAAGTGTAGCACTCGGTACTGCAGATTTTAGTTCCTGAACTGGCATATTACTGGGTGTTTTTTTTACTTCGTTTAAGTGTTCATGTTACCAACTTGTAAGAAAGGATGAACTTGCAGGAATTCAAACTATTTACCTTGAGGTCCCAGTGGAGGTTATTGACAAGTGTTAAACTTATGAACCAACTTGACAGTGTTCGTTGGTGCCCCCTGGGGGTTCTATTTCTCATATAGCTGAAATGTGGGAGTGAGGTACCGGGTGTAAATTCTTTAGAGGGCTGTTAATGTACATTGGTTTCTATAGTGTCTAATGCACAGGACTGGCCATTCTCTCTCTTGCCCCTCTAAACTGGTTCCATCACATCTTACATAGGCCTCGAAAACTCATAAAAATTGTTACCATACCTGCTGGTCTAGTGACTTGAATAATGTACGTGCCCTGTAAACTGGTATAAAATTGTATGATCCTAGGGAAATATTTTATTTTACAGAGCACCATTTGCTTCATTATCACACATGAGAGCAACTTCAAATATGGGAGTTAATAATCATTTCTGCTTTACAAAAAAACAGTTTTGTTTCATTTAATAGACTAAACATTTGCTCCGTGTATAATAGAAATCTAGCTCACACTTATGGTACACATGACCCTTGACTTGACTCTTAATTCACTAATGGCACTTTCGTCAGGGCGGGGGTAGTAGTAGTTCTCTGTACTTGTTTAAAAACTCGCATTTGGTAAATAGATCACTAAAGCATGATGCAGTAGTTGGTGCTATGTTATTTACATTTTCCACTGAAATGGTCACAAACTTTCCGACTAACGTGCAGTATCACTGATAAAACAATATAGCATATAAACTATATTCTGTGGAATTTTGTTTCAGAAATAAATTGTCATTTGCACATTACCAAGTAAGTTGTTCTGATCTGTGTTCAATATATATATATATATATAATAAAAAAATGTTTTTTTTTTAAATCAAAAAATTAAAAAAAAAGTGCTTTCATTACCACTGAAATATATTTTGAAATGTTTGTCCGGGTCATTTAAAAGCTTTTTAGGTCTCGCCTAGCGATGCAGCGTCCTGTGCTGCTTGCGTAGGCCAGACCTATTGTTGCTGACTTTCTTTGCGATGCGGGACAGGACGGGTGCACGTGTAGGCAAGTCCTGTACAGGAGATGTGCGAGCAGGAGTTGTGATAATGCCGCAAGCCGTACGCGTGCACATCGACTGTCTGTGCTAAAGCTTCACAGACAGGAGATGTGCACGCGTATGTCTCGCGTCTTTATCACAGCTCTTGCTCGCACCATACGCGTGCACATGTCCTGTCTAGGCATGGCGTCCAGCTTTCCTCCCGCTCAACCCCACTCACCGGCTCTTGTGGGGACTCTGCGTTGCTCCCAGGCTGGTCTCCTCAATGGCAGGGGTGACTCGCCTCTTCACCCGGTCACTGGCGCAGCAACACGCGGGGCTCTGTCTTGCTCACAGGAGCCCCGCCTGAAATCTTGCTCCGGCCGCACCATGCGGCATTCACGAAGGCGGGGTGGGCTCCCGCTGGACTTCTTCTGCGGGGTGGGCTCCCGCCTCGCTTCTTCAACACACGGAGCTCCCTCAGCTCACAGGAGCCCCGGACACCTCTGGTCGCGCGGTCCATGCCCCTCCCATGCCCGCACGCTCAGCTCGGGATGTCCTCAGTAGGTAAGAACTTTCCCTGCGCGTCTCGTGCTTGTTCTCAATTCTGGCTTGTCTTCTTAGGATAGCTGTATAGATGAAGCCTGAACATGTGCGCATGGGCGGTCTGGAGATGCTGCGACCACCAAGGATGTCTTTGGAATACATTGAGTACAGGCTATTGCTATCTCTAGCCAGAAGGACAGGATGCCCAGGCCTTTATGATGATATAATAGCGCAGGGCCGTTGTCGTCCTTGTTTTCTGCGGAGCGTCGCCTTCCATCGGACGGATGGTGGATGGCACGCCACACACCTCACTGGATGCTGCTTCCCCACGGCTTTGCACCTGGAGCCTCCCGGGACACCTTATCTGTTTCAGAGCTCATCCTCCATCCGTCTAAAGCAACCTTTATCTCAGCAAGAACCTTCCCCGATGTCCGCGGGGGAGATTAATCCGGTCCCTTTGGAGAGCGCACCGACTCCAGCTCCTACCACCGCGAGCAGCGTTTGCTAAACAAGCGTGACAGCTGAAAACCGTCCTCCGGAAAGAAATGCCTTTTACTTTGTGAATTCAAGCCCAACTTTTTCCCTCTTGGCGCTCCAAGCCCATTGGGACCTTCGAAGACATATAAGTGAGCTGCAGTTCTTGTCGCGTGGGCCCTGTAGACTTACAATGACGCCATCGCAGGTGATATTTGATTTTTCTTAGAAGTGATTTCAGCTGAAGCAAGCCACAGGCTAGTGTGCATTGTTATTCGTTTTTATGTTCCTTTTGTTAAGCAGGCTCCTAGACAGCGACACTATAGGCCTTGATTGCAGCCCTGGTGGTAATATAATATCAAAAGCATCTTTTCAGCACATGGACCGGTGCTGCACTTCCAGCATGGCATCCCTGTGCCCTTGATGTGTAATAGCCAGGATAGCAGATGACACCCTTCCAGTAACTTGCAAAACAAGCATTTGCAATGCAATGGGTCTCGCATTTGGGCGAGTTTAAGCTATTGGCACTGTAAATGACAACGCCTTTTATTTATGTTTTTTAAAAACGAAAATAAAAGCCATTGTTATTTGCAATGCAATAGCTGAAACTCGCTTAAATGCGAGACGCATTGCAAATGCTTGTTTTATATGTTGTGTGCTTGTAAAAAGCCTGACTTCCTACAGCCCTTCATTCCACACTTTTTGTACGGTACGATTCTCAGACAGTTCACTTCACAAAATCAAAAAAATAAAAGTAAACACCATCCTCCAGGGTAAAAGAAACAGCAAATTGTATGAAGACATAAGCTGCTATCCGACCTCTGTCTCTCAACACAGAGCAAATGTGATGAGATAAAAACAAGATTTAAAGGCTGGTTTATTACTCATTCACTTAACGAGTAAACATAACACATGCTCCATGTCAGCTTGCCAGAATGGGCCCGTAAGCCTTAAATATTTTGCGAGTGGGCGAGTCGATTTCTCGAGCTTACTATAAAGTTTCATAGTTTTTCAATTTTGTATGCAGAGGCGAAAGCGGGCAAGTGCTATACAGTCACAAAAACAGTACAACACGCTTTTGCTTTCCTGTATGCTCTAGACTCATAGAAGTTATCGTGTTGATTAGGACTCCATTTAGGAAACTCAAGTGTCTAAATGTGGATCAGACATTGCAAATGAAACCAGATTGAATGCCTTTAGTATCTTGCTGTACTCATTCCCACCCCGTCACTTCCTGCCCGTGACTGGTGGTAGCTGATGAATATCCCACCCTAAATATGGTTCTTGTGAGTTGACAGATTGGTCCTCCAATATGATTCCAACCAAGCCCACAACGAGGAAAGTGTCATGTATTGTCTTTCAATAATAACAAGACAACGGAACAGGTTGGGGCTAAATTTATTGCAGCCAGAGGAGCAAAGCAATGCACGCACCCCAGCCAGTCTGGTCCGCTCTCCAACCGCCACTATTAGAACTCACACCCCACTTTAGTCACAGCACCCCACATGCCACACTCTATTTCCACATTCATAACTTGCACCACAACAGATCCCCCTTTCTACACACACAAATAACAAAAACATTAGTTAAATGCAACATACAAAGTGGAGAACAGTACCCCACAAGAAAAACAAAATGCAAAAACTATTATGTTGCACCGCCCCCTTTACATACAAAATCTTTCCAACCATTTTGGAGGTTAGTTGCAATTTCTTGAGGAATATCTTCTAATATTGTTTGTTCAGACTGTACTTTGTGTCATTACTACCCATGTCGTCTAACATCGAATGATGTGACTCAGAATTTCAATCCAACTTGTCCACAGAATTTGGAACTTTTTCGTCCTGGTCCATTAGGATGCTTTTTCCACAACTTGTGAATATCCAAAACATCCTTGGAATTCAAAAGATGTGACTGGCAATGCATGCTTTGCCATGAGCTGCAAAACCCAAACCATCATCAACCACATCCCCTTTTGTTGGTGAACTACCAACCATATATATTTTTTCTGTAATCTTTGTAGATTTAGTGACATCCGCCACATTACTCCATTGTTTTTCATTTTGCTTCCCAGCAGTTTCTTTCCAGCATTCATCCATAGTACAGCACCCCACACTTTTACGCTCCACTTCCACATTCCATTCATAGCTAGCACTGTAACACACGTGTAATAGCTGGGTATAGTTACCAGCCAATGAAACAGTATTTGAAATCTTCAAGTGAAGTGCAGTGACCCATCTTTTATTTCCCCCCCATCTCCCCCCCCCCCCCCATATTCTACAGCATTATTCCATGTGGAGAGTATTTTTGCTTGTTAAATGTTACTTATAAAGACATCTGCTCTGTAAGGTCTCTTATGCTACTTGTATTGCTTAGAATACCTTTGCGCTATCTATGGGTAATACATAAGTTGAGACCACAACACTTCTGCTGCCCCCTGTACAGAAAGTTGAAAAAGTATCCTTGTATTTGCTGAATCCTAACATATTTCTAAATTTGTAATATGGCAAATATTTCTGTATAGAGGTATGCACCTTCGGATTAACATTGTGATTGGCTTCTACTTAACATAGAACACACACTTCACCATAAGATCCACTGTGCTTTGAGCAGGAAACAAAATTACCGTTCGACTGCTCACAATAGTGAGTCAGACTTGGCGCAGCATCAGCACTGGGCTTGCTATCTGAGAGTTTGAGTGGTTTGATGCCCATGGCGCTCTGAGAGCGGTCTGATTGGTATCTAGAAGGCTCAAAAATAATGCTGCGAACGTGGCACCACTGCCCTGCCCAACCGTACAGACACTTTAGATGCAAGTGTTTCATTTTGCTAGCTCTCCCAGAAAGGCTGTACAAGAGTGTTCCCATCCTTCTTAGTGCTGCACTATATCACTCATCGCTTCATTTCTGCTGTTTTGTTTATACTCACTTTCCAGTGTTCTAAGTGTGATGACTAGATGTGTACTCTTATGAACCTGAGCCATTTTGCTGACTGCACTTTTTTCTGTTAAATGAGAGCACAATTTAAGTCAGGGCTTTGTTTGTTTCTCCGCTGTGCCCACAACAGTAGGCCAGTGTTGCAGTAAATCCCATTGTATCCACTCATTTGCCACTAAAGTTCAAAAAGGAGGAACACGTCATCATATTTTTCTGTCGTGGCATCCTTGAAAGCTGATACTTTTAAAGCAATTGTTTTTTCCATAATTCAGTAGTCTGACTCAAAAGCCATCAAACCAGTTTGAGCTTTTCAGAGAACTGCATAACCTTCCTTGTATAGTTTAATTACATGAATATCTGTTCTGCAATGGAGGACGATAACGAAAGCTCATTTGATGTACCCTCATTAGGCAGGGTTGAGCACCCACCTTATACTAAAAGAGCTTCTAATCCCACTGACCTGAAATTCAGCCAGGGGAGAAACAGTTTGTTTTTAAAGAAATGGGGCATTTTATGGAGAGCAGGAAGTTGATGTAACTTGTTGTTGAACTCAGTAGAGTTCAATGTGAATCTCAGTGTAATGCAAGGAGTGGGCTAGTTATGCACTGGAAGGCGCAAAATTGTTCAACTTCAAGGTCCGATTTATCTAGAAAACTGGTGTACCAAGCTGTGCCACTTTTAACATGAACCTTGAGAATCTGGTCTGTGACAGTGTCCCATAGTCAGATCCACTGATTGGACACGCTCTCATTAGGATATTTGACTTACCTTTGGTTGTGTGAGGTGGTGTTTCACAGCTCAACCAAATAATATAGTTGAAATAAAAAATAAAATAGTACGGCCTGGTCTAGTTGTAGTTTAAAAAGTAAGCATTCTGCTAGAGATTAAAATAAACTGTAAGAAAATAATTTAATTCCAAACTCTCTTTGAGACAGTGGTGTTGTGTTGTTCCACGTTTGGTTTCTACTGATAAGACCTCTTAGGACAACAGGGCTTTGCTTATAAACAAACACAGCTTTTCAATGCTTGCTTTCTTCAAAACTCCATTGGTGCTATTAGTCTCGGCGTCGGCTTAAGATCCTGTGATTCTGGGCACATCACGTAATCTTCCTGTGCCTTAAAAAAAGGAATGTGATCATGTGTAATGTAACTTGCGCTCATGTATAGTGCTCCAATACATTCAGGTCAAATGTGCGCTATACAAAACTGCGACAGGCACCAAAGGTTTTGTTTGTTCTTGTTAATGGTGGGACCTGCGTGCGGGAACCTTTTTCTCCCCACTGCCATTTCTACTCTGGACATCTGTGTTAGGGTCGTTGACACAAAGCAGCAGAAGTGGGACACTCCGAAGATTACATAATTCTCACCCACAGTACACTGCACAAAGCCGCCATTACATCAAGCGCTGTTGTGGTGTTACACATTTGTTTTATACTGATAAAACCCCGCAGGATAACAGGCTTAGCTTATAAACAAACACAGCTTTTCAATGCTTGCTCTCTTTAAAACAGTATTGGTGCTATTTATCTCTCCGTCAGCTTACCATCCTGTGTTTCTCAACACATCACGTAATCTTCCCGTGCCTTAAATAGAAATGAATGTAACTGGTGCTCATGTAGAGAGCCTCCAGTTCCTTCAGGTCGAGTTTGCGCTATACAAAACTGCAACAAAGAAAAATGAGCATTGTCATAGCAAATAGGTCTCGCTTTTGGGACCTTTATAAGTATTTAGTTATGCAGCACAATATCCTTGGTGCAACAACAACTGTTGCATGGCTAAACACTTCTAAGGTCCCAAAGGCGAGACCTATTAGCTATGCCAATGTTTGTTAACCAATAGTTTTGAGTATCTAGGTCATTGTATACCATCAAAAAGCATTAGAAAGATTACTTAAGTCCTTTAGAAATGTACAGTGTCCACAAAATAAGGAGCAGCTTAAATGTTTTATCGGTTTTAGTGACTATTACGCTAAATTTGTGAGCGGGTACGAACTCTCATGGAGCCCCTTCAAAAACATTTAAGGAAAAAAAAACATTTGTTTGAGAGGATACTCAAAGTGTTTGGGAATATAAAAAAAACACGTATGTACGTGCTTTGAAAGCCTTTATCAATGGTTGTACATGTTTCATATTTGTTGATTCTAGTGCTGTAGGACTGGGTGAGGTCCTTTGCCAAAGGGTGGGCAGAGAGAAGCATCCCATAGCTTTTGCTTCAAGAGTACTCCCAGAAGTGAAACAAAGATACAGTACAATTGAAAAAGAAGCATTAGCATGTGAATGGGCAATTCAAATATATAAGACATATATGTTTGGGGAACAACATTTGTTTTATGCACAGATCATAAGCCCTTGATGTACCTACTGGGAAACGAAGGACTGCAGCCTCTTTTAGGCTTATACATATTCTTTCATAGTTGCAAGAATTCAATTTTGAGATTGGATACATACCAGGGGGAACAAATCTCCTGGCAGATTGTTTGTCGCGATTTACCCCTGAGAGAACAAAAAGTAATGGTAGAGTCTGTGAATTTGGGTTCTGAATGTGTAGTAGCTGGGATTGACCTAGTTGGCATGTACCAAGGAATTATTAGTGAGGAGAGTGGAATAAGGCATATACAGAGGACAGTAACTTGTCGAAAGTGTTACATTATGTCAATAAGGGGTGAGCACTACTCAAGCAGTTACAAGGAGATTTACATTTTTTGGTCAAATGGCATCTCGGCTCATTATAGAATCCAGGATTTAGTTGATAGCTGGCAAATGTGTTCCACTGAAGAATCTAAGATCTAAAATTATTAGGTTAACACATTCTGGGCATTTGAGAACTGCTTCCACAAATAGAAGTTGAGGCTTCATTTTTTGTGGCCCTATATTTAAAAACCTGTATAGGATTTGGTAGACCAATGTGAAGAATGTTTGCTTTCCCGCAAACCCTGGAAGGTGAAGGTAACACTATTGGTGCCTATTCCCTTTCCAGATTGCCCGTGGAGTAAGCTGCCATTGGATTTTTCTGGACCCATTTGTAAATTACCAGAAGGTTCTAAGTTTATGATAGTGCTGACTGATTATTTTACTAACTGGGTCTAATATGCATTTGTACATGAAATAAGCACACAGGTGGCTATTGAATTTTTAAACTGAATCTTCGTTCTGAAAGGTTACCCTTTTTTGAACTGATAACAGGGTACAATATTTTCTTAGGAACAAAGGTATAAACCAGGGTTCTCCAAAGTCGGTCCTGGATGGCCGGATTCATGCCAGATTTTTAAGATAACTACATCCATCTAAATTGGGATATGCTAAAAATCTGGCATGGATCCGGCCATCCAGGGCCGACTTTGGAGAAGCCTGGTATAAAACATTATATTGTGGCATTATACAATCCAAATTCCAATGGAGCTGTTGAGAGGATTAATAGATTGTTTGTTTAAGGAAGAGATTCAAACGGCTGTAACCTGTGGAATGGATGTAGAATTATTTGTACGAAACAAATCCTGGGCATATCCTAATACTCCTCACACTATAGCTGGTGTAACAGCTTTTTCACGAGCAAGTGGGAGTTGAAAAAAAACTCATGTTAAAGATAGAGTCACAGGATAAAACGAAAACATACTATGATCGGACAGGTAACAAAGAGATTGTCAAAAGAACTTGGATAATGCCTAAAAATATGAGATCTAAAAAATACATAGTTGAGTTTCATTTTAATGGTTCATTAAAAGTAATCTGGGTTGCTCGTACAACTGTGCAGTTAGCTGATGGACGTTGATGGTCCAGGAGGAATTTAATTCCAAAGATGTTATAATGAGAAAACTGGGAATGCCAATGGATGGATCATTTTCTTTTTATGTTTCTCAGCAAAATTATGTTGTAAGAGGTTCACAACAAGAAAAGCCACGTTTTAGTTCATCTTTATGCTGTTCTGATTCGGCTGTTTGTGCTGAACCTAATCAAGAAAACATATCCTTAAAACATCATCGGAATTATGTTGAACTTGCAAATCAAAATGATGAAGTCCTCACTACCAGGTGTGGTGGTGTGTCCAAGAAACCGGAATGCTTATAGGATTTATTTTTTGGGGGGAAGGAAATGGTGCATTCATTTTGCATGATTGCATACTGTGCATTTATTCTAGTTACAAATATTTTTGTTTTATTATGCTAATTATTATTCTTTTTAAGTAGGGAGATACTGTATCTTTTAATGTGTATTGCTCTTTATACTGTAAAAGACTACTCTGTTATGAGCATTCCTATATCAGATTGCATGCCTGCCTTTCAACTCGATAATTCTGCTAAAAGGGAGTTGGCGGTTGGAGCTGGACTGCATGGCAAGCTGACGGGCTTCCTTTATCTGTTTATTTACTCCAATAAATATTACTTTGAGAACTCATTCTGACTGGTAAGCTGTGTATTTCCACAACATCGTACTGTCTCGTGTAGATCATGGCTCTTTCTGATGTACACAGGGCCCAGCTTGGACTGATGCAGTATAGTTGAACGACGGAATATACCATGTATCTGCATTGCACATCAGATGCCGGCTCATTTAAAATTATGGGTGTAGAAATTTGATTGGGTTACTCGTTGTTACTTCTTTGGAAAGTTTCCGATTTATTTTTTCAGAGTTCCTTCTCAGGTTTTTTGATGTAGATGGGCATTGCAATTTGTGTGTGAGTGACATTCCCTCCAGAGGGTGTGTGCTGCCGCAGGAGGCAAACCCTCACTGCACATGGCTTAGGGTGTAGCATTTTATAGAAAATATTGAAGTAATAGCGACATTTCAAACAACTTTTCTGTTATTAACATGCTTGAGGTGCCACAGCACATAGCTGCCCATCTGTTTGAGTATGGGTGAGAACTCATATCTCTGCCTTAAATGTTTTTGTTGCACCTTACAGTACATGATGCAAATTTTTTATTTTTGTCTCGAAGCTTGTATTAAGGGATGTTATTTGAACTATAGTCATATAGCCTGCAGGTTTTTTAATTTTTTTAAGATTCTTGGCATCTCATGATTTCTGGCATCTTCTACCTGCATATCTGTCAAGTTCTAAATGCACCAGTAAGCAACTTAACCTGTTTATCAAGGTGTTCTACTCTTGTGACCCATCCTTCAATCTCATAGTATTTGTGAAAAAGCTGACGCCTGTTGGCATTTGCCTGGCGTGGACTACCTGGAGCACAGTTGGTTGCTGCAGCAACAGTGTTGCCTGCTATGTTACCTCTGAGGTAAAGTATGAGAATTAATATGTCAGCAAGGTGGCTGGACAAGTGAATCACCTGCTGCTGACATCTGGTGTAATTTTACATTATTAGTTTGAATCCTGACAAGGCCACCTTCCAACATTCAATGGGCGACAAGTTGCATACAAGTAAAAATAGGCAAATAATCAACCCTGTTCTGTAGCGTTTAGAAATGACAAAAGTATTGTGGTACAAAATTCTATGTAAAAACATTGTTAATTAAAGTGGGTAATCCGTGTGTACCACGCTCATCTGCGTGGCGCCTCGGAGTTAAAAAATAAATATATAAAAGTAGGTTGTTTCATTGTGTTTTTGTTCCCATAATGTCATATTGGTGTATTTCTCAAGTTAAGCGTGCCAGTTTTTTTTCCAAAGCCGAACACTGACCACCTGACCCTTCATGCTAAATTTTGCGGTGGTCTAAAAATAGTAGTCTACTCTATAATGGATGTATACTTTAATAGTATTAAGACCCCGATTCTGAGTCAGACGTAGTGAAATTGTTGCAGGTAATTTTGCTTCGACTGATTCGGGGTGGGTACGTTTTTCCACCCAAATTTATTTCCGAGTGTAGGAGAACAATACTACCCTTCGGTTCATGCCAAGCCTCGTTCCTAGTCTTCTTTTTTTTTTTTTTTTTTTTACCGGGTCAGCAGCATGTAGTGCTACCTCCTGCCAGAAAATTGCAAGTTGCCCTGTAGCCACAGATTAAATAATCCGAAAACCTCAGTGAAATCACGGGCTGCTGTCTGCAGCAGAGCCCTGCTGGTGGATGCGGTGTGCCAGAAACTACCAATACCGTGGAGAAAAGAAATTGCCGAAGCTGCCCTTAATGTCTCTGGCCTCTTGGAAGGTGGGTTTCCTCCAGCGCGCTCGGGGCTAGCGCGCACAATGTGCCAGAAGGGTTCCTACGATGCCAAGAACCAGAGGAAACACAGCGGGATTTGTAGGTAAGCACTTTATTCCAGCATGGCATGACGCGTTTCGGACGTAATGCCTTTCTCAAATGCCTGCTGCAACATCGGCCCTAACAACCAGTCAGCTTTGAAATAGTTCATATAGTTTGTCCCATTGGTGCAGTCCAGGTGGGTTGAATTACCGTGACCAACCACTGTGGCTGCGTCGGCAAACCACGGGACCCAGAATGCACTCCCACATATATATTCACTGAAAAAACCATAGGTTTCAGGGGCGTTGTAGTTAGCTGGACATTTCCCTCGTACCAAACCCTAGAAATTCCCCCGTTCTAGTTAGTTCAGTTAACTATAACTCGCGCCCCCGCAATGCACTGCTGATGACGTCACATATTACATCACTCATGACATGGTCAGTGACATCACTGATGACATCACTGATGACATCTGAAATGACATCACTCATGACGTCATCCAGTGAGTGTGTTTCTGTAAATTTTAAATATGTTTAATATATATATATATATATATATATATATATATATATATATATATATATATATAGGGAAAAACCTATGGAAGAATGAGTGGGTGTATAAGTGTGTGAATGGGTGATTTAGTAGGTGCGTGACTGACTCTATAAGTGAGTCATTAAATGTATCTTACTGCAGACTAGTGACTAAACTGTGTGAATGTCTGTGTCTGTCTGTTGGTGTATAAGCGGCTGCATGGTTTTGTGAATAGCTATAGGAGTGTCTCTATGGGTTATTGATTGGTTGTCTGAGTATCTGTATGGCTGCCTGAGTGTTTGTGTGGGTGGGGGGTGTGTGACTGTGCATACATGTGTAAGTGGGTGAATCTATGGGTGCATGGTTTTAAGAGTGCATCTGTGATGGACTGTTTGGTTGGGTGAGTGTATGTATGGGTGTGTTTGTGATTGAATGTATATCTTAGTGGTACATGTGTGAGTAACTACATATGTGAAAGGCAGTATATATGTGTGTAAGAGTATATGTGAGAGTGTGTGATTGTGAGAGTGGCTGAATGGATGAGTGTGTGCTTGTATCAGTGATTGTATAAGAGCGTAAAAATGTGGTACTATTTTTATGAGTAAGTGAACTTGTGTGTGTATAACTGCATAGGTGAGTAAATGTGGAGTGTGATTAATTATTTGCATTACTGACTAGGTGTGAGAGTACCTGTATGGATGATTGGTGTGTGAGTGTCTATGTAGGTGTATAAATGCATATGATAGTCCTGTACTGAGTGACTGTACAGGTGAGTGAGTGGATGTGTGTGTAGATCTAAGGATCAATGAGTGGGTATGTAGTTATTGGTATTGGAGTATCTATGGTTTTGAGAATGGACGTTTGAAATTTTGATTGAGTATATCAAAGGGTGTGAGAAGATGCACTAATTTATCACATGGCTGACGTCATCAGTGATGTCATCAGTGATGTCATTTCAGACGTCATCAGCAGTGCATTGCGGGGGTGCGAGTTAAAGTTAGCTGAACTAACTATAACGGGGGAATTTCTAGGATTTTGTACGAGGGAAATGTCGAGCTAAAAATAACGCCCCTGAAACCTATGGTTTTTTTGGGTGAATTTCTAAGGTTTTTTAAATGCCAATTCCTAACTATAACGTGCATGAAACCTATGGTTTTTTTCAGTGAATTTCAAAGGTTTTTTAAATGCCAATTCCTATCTTTAACTTATCTCTGAAGATATCCTGTTTAATGATTTTGATTGGATTTCTATATTTTTCAAATTCAGTGTCAATTTCATTATTTTATTTTTTTTAAAATACTTTTTTATCACCATTTTTTAAACTTATTTTTTTCAATTCTTTTAAAAATTAAAAACTATTATTTGAATTTAATGGGTTTTTCAAACATTTTTTTTGTATTTTTCAAAATATTTTTTTAACTATATGTTCAAAACTTTATTTTATATATTTTTTTCCATGTTTTTGGATCAGAGTACCCGAATGCGCACCGTTGCCGATCCCTACGCGATGGGTACGTGTTTAGTGCGCGATCGCAATGCGACAGGTACGCGACTCCCAGCCTATACGTGACACGTTCGATGTACGTAACGCAACGTTTACGCGCTTCCACGGTGCGTCACCTGCGTCTATGACGCGGTAGGTGCGCAGATCCCGCAAAATATTTAACATTTAAAAAAACATATATATGTATTTCATGTGAATATTAATTGAAGACAAACTCTAAACTAGTCTTAACTAATATATTTTTACATCTAATCCTATAATTTTTTTAATTCAATTACGCGGATGCGCGGATCCCATGTGACCTGCAAAATAAGATTTGATTGGTTCATTACACTTCCTATTCTAACTATAGAAAGACCCCACCCATTTCAATCATTCTTTGAGCTTCTTTGGAGGAACATCTCACACTTAGAACTAGAAGAAACTTTTTGGGAAAGATTTCCACAGCTGCAATTTTTCTGAAAACAATGGCTTCTGCACAGCAGCCACCATCAGAATCGGACCATTCGTCCGATGAGGAATTTGTTGTGGAACCTCCACGCCCAGAAAGATACACCTCTGTGGTGTGGAAATTTTTTTCCTTCCCAGAAGGACAAAATAAAACAAATTCAACTAAAGTGACATGTAAAATATGTTAAAGAGTGCTTTCCAGAGGAGATCCATCAAAAAAATACTCTTGTGGGACTGCAAGTATGTTAAAACACCTGAAGACTCTGCATCCCGTGAACCTGGCTAAGCAGGAATGCAGAAGACTCCGACAGCAGCCTCAGCCAGCAGTGGCAATCACTTCTGCAGCATCACCATCAAGCACTCACCCGGACATACGTCCAGATTTTGGAAAACTAAAAATTAGTTGCATTAAATGCAACAAACTACTATGTTACGGCGAGCAGTCAATTGAACTAATCTGCAGAGCGCCGCAAAACAACAAGTGCTAAACTTGTGTTTATGTATTTTTTTTGCAGAAGTTCCTCCTGTCTTTTTTTTTTTTCTTTTTGAAAAAAACAAAAAAATAACAAAATTGTTCCAAAAAGCACAAAAAATTAATGAAAAAAGAAGAGAAAAAAAAAGTTCTTCTGAGAACTAACTTTCCTGGTTGAAAAAAAGAGCTAAATTTCTTTGTTAGTGTGTGAAAGTTTAGATGAATGTATGTGTAGTACGTGAATGAATGCATTAGTAGCGTATGGTGAATGTATAAGTGCCGAACTATGAGGAAGTGCTGCAGCATCACACAGTAACCTCTTTAACTGCAGTGTGCTGTAGTACTTCCGAAGCACAGGGATGCAACATATCTACATAAATATGTTGCAAATCTATGCTACTCTCTACACAGCTGCTTAAACTGCAGCCATGTGGTGACACAGGCACCCTTGCACCATAGTGCAAGGATATCTGTGTCATGTGCTGTTTGTTTTTCTACAGGAAGACACACCTTCCTGCACAAAACAATAAGAGAATGCATTTTTCTCCTTCAATGTATGCTGAACATTTCAGCATACATTAAAGATATAAAAATGTGGAGAAATTAAAACAATTCTCCTCGTTGTGCTTTCCTACACCAATTTTAGAATGGTGCAGCATTCACACACATCGACATTTATGATTTCTGATAAATCTAGACATGTGTCTTGTTCTATGAGTATTAACTGCAATCATGCACAACAACACTTATAGAACACCCTTTCAACACAAAGTGGTGTGCATGCTGAGGTTGTATTTACATGGAGTATAAAAAGTGCACAGAGTGCTTTTTCCTTTCTTTGTAAATATGAAAGAGTATCTTGCACAATAACAATGTTACAAAAAGTGACATATTTCCGTTTTTAAAATTCCTTGTGAATGATAGAAGGTAAGCACAGAGTTTTGTCTGCAAAGATGTTCAAAGAAGAATGATTGAAATAATTGCGGTCCTTCAATAGCTAAAATGGGAAATATTATGAACCCCCTCAAATCTTTTTTTGCAGGTCACATGATATCTGATTATGGTCAGATTTCAAAACTACATAGGTATAAACGGAGTGTTTTTAGAAACGTGTTTCAACTTTGTCGCTTCTTGCAGACCTCCTCATTCTGCTTATTGAGACTTAGTTAAACTTACCTTCACAGTAATAGGAATAAAAAATGGTATACATTTTTTTCCAGAATTTCATTCCAATCTTAATTCATATAAATTGCTTATTTTAAAATTTGGATCTGTGAAAGAAAAAGGGGAAAAAAAATTATAACATGTAATAATACATTTTTTACAACACAGCATAATTTCCACAAAGTAATTTGTTTGCCTTTTTTGCTGTTCTCAGAATATATTAAATTTCACTAAAAATAGTGATTTTAATCGTACTTATCACTTAACAGTGGGCAAAAAAAAAAACAATCACAAACATTGTTAAAAAAAACCCATGCTATTCTCAACAAAATACCACAAGATACAAATCACAGATCTATAAAATGCTTACAGCTAACAAAATTGTATTAGTTTAACTTACAAAAACTGTAAATGTTGTCGCTTTAAAATATTCACAAAATCTAAGGATGAATTTTTGGAGGACGCACCACGCCCACAAAGTTTTCCTTCAGTGGTGTGAATTGTTTACTGTTCCCGAGGGGCAAACAAAGACCAATGCCACCTTGGTCACGTGCAAGATTTGCAAAAGAGTTCTGTTGCAAGGGGATCCTAACAAGAAATACTCGTACGGCACGGCAAGTATGAAGAAACACCGAAGGACCCTTCATCCAAACAATATTGCATGAGAAGAGTGCAAACAGATGAGAAACTCTCCTGTTCTGTAGCTGTAAAAAAGAATCACAAATTAATGTATATTAATAACTTTCAAATGTATACTATTCCATTACTGTAAACTGACTAAGAAACTATGCCCTGAACCACAAGTGTGACGATCGGTAAAACACTACATGCATAGTGTATACTACTTTGCAGCAGTTCATGCCCTAAAGCCTACCTCACTAAAAGACTACATGCTAACTGACTAAATGATTACAGTACTATAAGGAGACACACTGGGTGAGCGACAGGGTGTTTGCTAGAAGTTTATGAATACTGACTGGGTAATTGAAGGTGTGAAAGACAACTGTGTAGGTGATTAGAGGCCTGCATGCATAGTGAATAGGCATTTGAAGCAGTCCATGTGCTAAGGCCTGGCTCACTGCATGAGTACTTGGGTACTGACTGAATGATTAGAGTACAGCAAGGAGAGTCCCTGGGTGAATTTATAAGTGGTAGGCTTTTGGCGCAGGGAACGGATTAGTTCTTGGTACTGAATGGGTCACTAGAGGAGTGCAAAGGGAGTGACAGGATGTTTGCTGGACTGTATGGATACTGACTAGGGAATTGAAGATGTGAAAGACAAGTGTCTAGGTGGTTAGAAGACTGCATGCATCGTGGATAGGGGTTTGAAGCAGTCCATGTGCTAAGGCCTGGCTCAGTGCATGATTACTTGGGCACTGACTGAATGATTACAGTACTGCAAAGAGAGTGTCTTGGTGAATTTTTAAGTGTTTGGGTTTTGGCACAGTGAATGGATTAGTACATGGTGCTGAATGGGTCACTAGAGGACTGCAAAGGGAGTTACAGGGTGTTTCCTGGAAGTGTATGGATACTGACTAGGGAATTGAAAATGTGAAAGACAAGTGTATAGTATGTTAGAAGACTGCATGCATACTGCATAGACATTTGAAGCAATCTATGTGGTATGGTTCACAACATGAGTACTTGGAAACTGACTAAATCATCAGACTACTGCTAGGACAGTGCCTGGGTAAAACTTTTAAATTTTCAGTTCTGGCACAGTGAACAGAATAGTAAATGGTACTGCACTTTAGTGTCAAACCCTGACTCATTTTATCAATGCTAAGCAAAGAATAGCTTCTAAAGCTACTAAAACTTGACAACATGACCGATTTTAAAACCGTTATCTGTCAGCAAATACACTATTACCAGGTGCTTCTCTCACAATGGTTCCCAAGTGCGCACAGACTCACAGCGTGATTCTAGACAAGCAACACTATCCCTAGCAGCTTACCAAAACTCATTCACTACTGTGGAAGGGGCCTGCACACAATCTACATATTTCAGTACTGCACTTTAGTGTCAGAGCATGAATCATTTTATCAATGCATAACCAAAGACTGGCCTCTAATGCTACTAAAATTTGACAACATGACATGTTTTAAAACAGTTATCTGTCACCAAATACACAATGTTACCAAATGCTTCTCTCACAGTGGTTCCCAAATGCACAAAGACTCAGTGTGATTCTAGACAACAACCACTATACCTAGGAGTTTACCAAAAATCATTCACTACTGTGGAAGTGGTAAGGGAACTGCACACAATCTACATATTTCAGGACTGCACTTTTGTGTCAAAGCCGGACTCATTTAATCAATGCATAACCAAAAACTTGCCTTCTAATGCTACTAAAACTTGACAACAAGACCGGTTTCAAAACAGTTATCTGTCAGCAAATACACGATATTACCACATACTTCTCTCACAGTGGTTCCCAAATGCACACACTCAGTGTGATTCTAGACAAGCAACACTATCCCTAGCAGCTTACCAAAACTCATTCACTACTGTGCAAGGGGTAAGGAGACTACACACAATCTACATATTAAAGTACAGCACATTAGTGTCAAAGCATGACTCATTTTATCAATGCATAAGCAAAGACTGGCTTCTAATGCTACTAAAACTTGACAACCTGACCGGTTTTAAAAGAGTTATCTGTCAGAAAATACATGATGTTACCAAATGCTTCTCTCACAGTGGTTCCCAAATGCACACATACTCCCTGTGTGATTCTAGACAAACAACACTATCCCTTGCACTATACCAAAACACATTTCTTCATCTAGAAGAAGTACTATATTTTAATATAGAAACATAACTCATTTCACAAATTCATAAACAATGACTGCTTTCTAATGCTACCAAAATATAAAAACAGCACAGTTATCTGTCTGCAAACACATTAAAAACACAAATGCTTATCACAGAATGGTTTCTACATGCACACACACTGTCAATAAAATTGTAGACAAAAAAAGTACTCTCTACACTTTAGCAGGAGAAATACATTAGTCTGATTAAAATAAAAATAGTCTACATACATCCCCTCACAATTAAATAACTCACCTTTCAAGTTGTTTTGTAGATTAAGAAGTATATCAGTCACACACCAGATTTTCTTTTACAGAATCTCTGCACTGTGCACCTCTCAGCAAAAACAAAGAATGGAAAAGTTTCCCTTTCATTTTCCACACATATACATGTAAACATCAAATCACAATCCTTCACACAAGCTCAAAAGCAAACACACATTTCTATTGGTTAAACATTTCAACCCTTTCCAACTGAAATACATTTCAACCCTTCCCCCAATCTGCCTGTTACCATAGAAACAGGTCATGGAACACTGCACTGAGCACACAGGTCACAAGTTCAGCACACTATGTTACTAAACAAGACAGCAAGTGTGCTTGACTTTTCAACATATCCGCTTATCATATATAATGTTCCTTACAATCTGTTTTTGTTAACCAATAGGAATCATACCTTTAAAAAACAGAAATATACACCCTACCTTTCAGTGTAGAAAGTAGTCATACAACCAATGATTTCTTGTCTTTTTTCCATTTTTTCCCGTGGATCCGCGCACCCAACACGATAGGATGCGCGCACCGTGCGCGCATTTTGCTGTTTAAAAAAAAAATAGCGGGTCCTTCTGGGACCCCCCTAAGCAGGTCTAGAGCGTCAGAGAATTTCCACTCTACCCCTTTTATATGTTTTACACACTTATTCCCCTTGCTTCTTCAGCCTCGCTTCTACCGAGGCAGAAAATGGCTGCCAACAGTTCCTGGTTTCGAATGTAGAAAAACTCGACAGCAAATTAGCATTCAGTGCGCGATCGGGAGGGTACGCGCTTGGTTCGGGGAGGATGCGCATACGGTGCGGGTAGGGTCTGTGGATCCTCCCCGGCCATAGATATATATGTACTTTTAACTCTAATTTTCTCAGAAACTACTGAACGAATTTACACCATTTAAGCAAAAGGCACGAGTCTGAACTGAGGACTACCTCTTTGCCAAATTTGGTGTCATTCCATTCAGTGGTTCGGGCTCTAGCTGCGACAACAGATCCTATATAAAATTGCATGGGAAAAACGTGTTTTGGGACCCCCCTTTTTTTTCTCGGCCCCCGCTTGACGAATTGCCGCGAAACTTTCAGGGTAGGAGCGGAGCTGGCCAAAAGTTTGGACAATTTCGCGAGGATTCATCAACCGGCGCCAGGCTTATTGGGAATAGAATGTTGCGGATTTCCTATGGAAAATAGGTCCTAACTATCTACTGGCGACTGCCAGTAGATAATATAAATAAATTTATATATCCAATTCGCCAGTAATGAGTCACAGGTATTTCAAATAGGCAGTAGTTTAATGTTCGTAACGCGTTTCAACCGAAGTCTTGTTCACACGAACGTACAAACACTTTACATTAATATAACTAAAGTTTGTTGAGGTGAATTCACCCAAAAAAAGTGACAACAGAAATAGGACTATACCTTAGGGCAGAGGTCTTCAAACTTTTGTAGGCTGAGCCCCCCCAGTTAATTTTTTTTAGATGTCGGGCCCCCCCCCCCCCCCCCCCCCCCCCACCACCCGACAAAAATTTCTGGAATCTGGTACACTATATAATCGACTGCCACCCGCATAGCACGGGCGATATCTTTCAAATAATGTTAGACACAATAAGAGTGTTTAGTAAACTGCAGGTTTGTGAGTGGGTTTGGTTAAATGACAGTGGTTTATTAGACAGTTTAAAACAAAATTTTCCAAGACGAAATGTGCGCAAATTGTTTTTACTATGAAGCTTTGTTTTACACATATAACACATGATTTGACAGATTGATGATAACACCACTAACATTAATGTGATGGGTGTGCCTGTTTTTCGCCACAGAGACGGTCAATCTGCGGATGGATTTTTGCTACTGCCATCCTCGGGTTGTGCTCCACATCTAGTCTTGACCGGTACTTAGTCTTTAACACTGCAAGTGCTGAGAACCCAACCTCACATAAATAGGACGAGCTGAAAGGCAAGAGAGTTTTGATAGCAGTTTCTCTCAAAGCTGAATGTTCTGCAGACATTTTCAGCCAAAACTCTCCCAGTGAGACTTTGCTGAATTGCATCTGCAAAGTGCGGTCACTTTGGAGATCAATCAGTTCTTCCTGCATGCGAATCGGGAGATGGCTCCCCACGTCTTCCAGAAATGGTTGAAAGACCCAGTCATTGAAGTGATCGCTGTCCTCAGGAAAATACTTTTCTAAACTGTTCCTGAGAGATGTCAGGTGATTTTTTAGGTCTCGGGACCATCCGGTCGGCAGACCGGAAGTCCGGAGATTTAATGACTTGGGAGAAGAGGGGCTTGAACCCGCCCCTCTTCTGCCCTGTTCTCCATTGGCTGGCCTCGTAAATGCTGGCCAGCCATTGGAGAAGAGGTCCCGTCACTCCAATCGTGCCCCGTCCTTTTCGGATCCGAAAAGGAGGCTGCCTTTCTCCGAGGCATTTCTGCTCTGCTCTGCCTCGGAGAAAGGCAGTGGTGTGTTTGTTAGCAGGATGTCTCCTTTCTCTGTGGTGTCAAATTCGTTTTGAGGTAATTGCACGCCGATTTAGAAATGCCGTTTCTACAGATGCAAACGTGTATGTTTCCACTTTTTAATTCAAAAGCAGCCTTTGTAATTAGTTGACTAATACTTGGCGAGCATGGACCACGGATTGATAGTGTTGAATAACTAAGACTGGGGCGTCAACCCCCCCTCCTCCGATGCTTTGGTAATTTTAAAACATTTGTTCCATGTCAGAAAGGGCTTTCGTTTTAAAAGGGTCCCGCCGTTTAACATCATCCAGAGACGAGGTTTCTAAGCGCAAAGCAGCCTTTGTAATTAGTTGACTAATACTTGGCGAGCATGGACCTCTGTAATTTTTAGGTCTCGGGACCATCCGGTCGGCAGACCGAAAGTCCGGAGATTTAATGTCTTTGAGAAGAGGGGCTTGCACCCGCCCCTCTTCTCTCCTGTTCTCCATTGGCTGGCCTCTTAAATGCTGGCCAGCCACTGGAGAGGAGGTCCAGTCACTCCGTTGAAGCCCCGTCCTTTTCGGATCGGGGGGCGTGTTTTTTCGTTGCTTTTCGCAGGGCGTGTTTTTCTCTCCTTCAGCCAATGGCAAGAGGAGAGAAAAAGAAACACGCCCCCGAATCCGAAACCGAGGCTGCGTTTCTCCGAGGCATTTCTACTTTGCCTCGGAGAAAGGCGGTGGTGTCCCGGCGTCCGGACGCATTTGTTAATTTCCAATTTCTCGCCCGCTTTCTCCCATTCAATGTCACTTCCCGCCAAGCTTCACTTTCACTTCTTCCTCTCACCGAAGGACTCTCGGGTTGTCCTCTCCAGGTTCTGCTGTCTTGCGCTTCCCCTCCACGCTCCATCCTCGCTCGCGCAGCCCCTCCCCTTCGGCGCAAACATGGCACCCACGCAGCGCGAGGCAGGATGCGTCCATTGTGTGATCCGAGCTCGCGATGGAAGCAGCCAAGAGGCAGCCCTGGAAATAAGAGAGGGAGCGGGAGAGATTGGAAAATTGTAGACTCCACCGGCCCGGCTAGGGGGAGGGTCCTTTTGTGATGAAATGTTGCATAAATAATGCCGGTGGGGGTCTAAATTCACCGTTTCCATGGAGACCTTTGTGCCTGGCTGAACTCCATTCTGCACGGCTCCAAGACTGCAGCCACTGTGCCGTGGTATCCTCAATCAATATCGCTGGACGGGCTGTAGCCGAGGATCGCTGGCTGTTGCAGCCGCCTTCTTCCCCTTAATACATTTCCTCCCCACGTTGGCTGTTTCCTTGTCGCTGTCTCTCGAGCCGTAGGCGGGTGTGGAATTTTGAGCTTCCTTGTTGCTCGTGAGGAGGAGCCCTCGCGGCAGTGCACCGTCCTCCCCTGGCTCCACCAGGGTTGCTTTTTTCAGACTTGTGGGTGAAGTGTCACCGGAGCCCTTGCTTGTGACGGCTGCCTGCTGCAGAGGTAACATATAACCTGCTAGTGATGCTGGACTGTCTGCAGTGAAACGGGACTCGGGGCGTCTTTCATCATGCTGGTAAAGTTTGTGGCGCTCTCCACACATGGCTATTGCATGTGTGTGGCCATGAAGAGGGAGTGTTAGAACCGCCCCTCACAGCGCTCGCAGAAGATGTCTGTGCTTAATCCCCAAGTACGTAAAAGGATGCCTTTATGTCTATGAAAAAAGTGAAAAAAAGATGAGATAAGGACTTTGCTCCCACTATGGTCTCGGATATGTTAAACATGTTGCGTGGGCCCACTTATTCGCAGCGATAGTGTTTGCATGTTTCAAGCTTTGGTGTAAGCCATGTCTGATTTTCTTAATATTTGATGATGGGACATTAGCAAATGTGATTGGCGTGGGAAGTCAATCTTTGCTTAGTTCGTTAAAGGCTGTTCAGAGCTGAGCTCTTCGAAAAATCAATAATGTCGAGGGGGGGGGGGGGGGGGGCAGGGGCTACAGGCCGGGTCAGAGCTCGGATTTCCATTAATTTAGTGAAAGCAAATTAATAATATATGTGCCCTTAACAAGTTGGTGTTTTTGGACCACAGGCCATTTTTGAACAAGGGTGCACTTGAAGATGTCTTCCGCACCAGTAAAGAGCTTTTTAGAACGGTTCACGGATGCTATGATTTTCTGACACTAAACTGTGTTAGTTTCGTTGAAAATGAAGCGTGTGTTTATCATATATTTGCTAAAGTCATGCTATACAATCGCAGACAGACGATCGTCCCAAATAGATGGTTCACAACTCATGTGTAATGCAAATTATGAGACCCTGGCTGTGGCCGAAGTGGAAAGTGTGTTACGTTTATCACACCAGATATAGTATGCGACCGCACCAAAATCCTCAGCAAATACGCACTCGAAACACAAGTCTCATTATCTACCAGAGGTTTCCCGGCAGCACAATATGATGGGACTGACATGCTAAACTCTAGCTGTGAAAATGCAGTGGGTGCAGTGCCTGTCACACACTTCATAATTGCAATATGTGCGGTAACAAGAGCTCCCACACACAGTACCTACCAGGGTCAGGGCCTAGGCATGCACTCCTAGAGTTTTCCCAGAGCCACTATAGGGTAACCCATGCGAATAATTGTAACCAGGTGAAATTATCTACATAGTGGAGTGGTTGTCAATAGTAAATAGTGCAACTGATTGTACAGGGTGCTTCATTGTTTCCTCGTTGGGCAGAAGGTTGCAATGAAGCCTTGTGCTTACATAGTTATCCCCTGGTTACAAAAAGGCATCTTTGTATCTGCCTCCAAGTGATTGATGGTTAATGCAGGCAGCTTTTATTGTTTTTTTTGTGACCTGCAAGGTGCACTTGTGTAAGTCACGTTTTATTTTCTGATTGAAGACATTGAATGACGTGGGAGTAGTTGACTGATATCAATGAAGACTTGATAATAGTTGAAATAGAGTCTCCGCAGTCAGCTTTTCACACAAGAATTATTGACAATCAAGAGCCTGTGTGAAATGACGTTTCCCGTGACTGAAAATAGAAATCCTATGGACCCCTTTGAGATGCCGTTTTGTGCGTTTGTCAACATGTAGTAACAGCTATGAATTGGGAAATGCATACACCAGGCCAAATGCTATCTGGAACCATCAGTTAACGAATGAACAAGAAAACTCCTAAGTTTCAGCTGGAGGTAAATAAGTATGAACCCTGGTGCTGTACGAGCTAGCAAGTGTCTCCATAAACAATACACAAGAAGCTTTCAATAAACCTGGACAATTACAACCGTTCTCCAGAGGGAGCGCGTCAGCTCCTCTTGGAGCCAGTTAACCCTTAGCTGTTCGTGCCTGCACTACACCGCCACTTCATTGGGCACTGTACAGTACAGTGCAAACAAACGGAGTGTTAGTGGCAAGCAGCACCTTTGTGATAAAGAGCATTGTTCACCTGGTGCGCATGGTTCCATTGCCTTCCGTGCACGCCTGGGTATACGTGCAGTCAGGCGCGCAACACCCATTGGACTCACAGGGCTTCAGCCCCCCCCGTCGTGTGTGGCAGCCCGGGATGACGTAGAAATGGGTGGTGAGCGCACTCGTTTTGAAATTATGAAGCTAATTTTTAGCGGTAAGCGTGCAAAATTGCCATATGCTTGCGTGGCACGTGAAATGAATGAGGGGGGTGGCCTAGTGTGAATATGACTAGGACTGCAATATGCACCGCTGTAAAGTTGTTTCAAACATTTAATTCTTTTCACATCAATTGACAATGGTCATATACATTTTTTTGGATATGAATTTCAATGGTTGTAAGATATACATAATCTTTCAATGTATATACATTTATACAAAATTGTTAAACAATAATAACAAATCAAATGACAATACATGCACCCAATGCATTTCGGGACATTCGTTGTCCCTTCGTCAGGGGTTAGCTGTAAGAAGGAAAGGAGAAGGTATCAAAATCTTGCACATTGCGTGAACAGTAGATAATGGTTTGAACTTAAAATAAGGTATACGATACCTTTTTTGGTGTTTGGTTGGGAATTCGCTAGTGCGCGTGTTCATTTTCTAAAAAAATAGCATGAAAGTGGAATTTGAGGAGAACTCATCTCTCTAATTATTGATTCGATTCAAAGCGCATTACAATGCCCAAATTCATACCTGGTCGGTTGTATGTAGTTCTGTGTTACATGATGCAGCACAATCTAAGGTCTGCGGAATTAATAACTGAATTTTAGCCATGCTATGTAGAAAGTCACAGGTGGTGAACGCTAAAAAATGAAAATCAAGCAAAGCTCACCTTGATTTAGAAAAATGTAAATGGCGTGGAAGCCGTTTGATTTAAGAAGAACCAAGCCCAGAAATAAATATGGACCGTTGCTTGTAAAGTGTCTGAAATGAAAAGGAAAAGCCGTGCGCGTCAGCTAAGGTCAAAGTTTAGACCCGTCTCAAAAAATAGAGGTGAACGGGGAGATTTGCTTACCGAGTCAGAGGAACAGAATAACGTTGTACGCTTTCACGATCACTCTCAGCCGCGGTGTGCTGACTTATCAGTTTCCAGGAAGTTTAACGTCACGCCGTAGGCGTAAACATTGAAAAAAGACTCAAGGTTCGTCAACAGTGAGATACGAGTTCGTACTCAGTGTTATAAAGTTGATAATTTACGATGGTAAACTTTTTTAGAAGAAATATATGAAAGTGTGTGAATATTCCGAGTTAATGCTTGGAATTTAAAAAGGTGTTGAACATTACGAAATGATCCAGTGTGAATAAAAGCTTCTCAATAAAGTTGTATGCACGAAAAAAAGTCCTCATGAAGGGAAACTAAATGAAATGGGAGAATATTATTCAATGCTGTGGTGTCCGATATATGAGTTCTGACCTGTTGTTAAAGGGTTTCTACGCATTATTTCAACATCTTTAAACGAAATACATGAGTGATTTGCATGTTGACATAATTCGAATATCTTTAACAGAGGCACTTAATTGATTTTCATGTAAACATATGAATACTAGATATACTAAAGCAAATCCTATGGTATCTCATCCATAATCATTAGATGTGGTAATGTATGGGATGAATGTGGGTTAAATGCGTTTTGAATGGGGGTAATTTCAAAAATGAGTTGGGGTCCCAAGGTGGGGTATGATTATCAGATGGTGGTGTTTGTCTAGAGAAAGCAAGCCATCTCAAATTTATCGTTGAGTCCATGCGGAGTTAGGGTTTTAAGTTTCTTGATCCAGAATGCTTCTCTTTGTAGTAGAAACTTCGAGTTGTCACGATCTGTGTGCTTTGGTACTTCTTCAATGATTTGGAATTTCAGTTGGGCAATTTGGTGTCGTGATTCCTCCCAATGTGTTGCTATGCTTGAAGCCGGGATGAGACAGCTTCCCGGGCAAAAAAGCAGCCTCACCCGAGCACTTCACAGGTCTTTAAAAGACCATTTGCATGTTAATGAGGCCTCGCTGTTGTTTCACCCCTTCTAAGAGCCCCTGCAGCTCCACTCTGCCTATTGCTTAAAGTTCAGCCCCCCCCGAAATTTTTGCTCAGCCCCCCCGAAATTTGGCTCTAGTTGCGCCTCTGCGTGCAGTGTGGTTATTTAAGTGGGTGCACGCACTGCACGAACCGTCAGTGGGGATTCCAGACAGCAGTTATTGAGCCGCGTCGTGGGCGTTCCTCTTTCAAACATATTGCACTTTGTGGGTTGCCTTCATAGTACCGTACACATTCATGTGTCCAGAGGGGTGGCATCGAAGGGTTTGTGCATTTTCAGCAAAAAACATTCAATTTCAATGCTTCACTATTAGCCAGCGACTGGCAGACCTTTCCCAGTGCTCATTTGGAAAAAGTATAATGCTATGCTGACCTCAAAAGAAAGTTTTAATAATCAACAGATTTGAGTTATTGCACCTGTCATTATGACATGTCCTGCTCACATGAAACCTGTCGCCTTGTAGCACAGGACAACCACCCTGTCTCCTTTCTTTTACACATTTTTTCTGATCATTTTTTCTGATCATTTATGGTATTTTACTGCAGAGGGGTGCTTGCGCCATCCTGACGTGAAGTCAGTTGTGTGCCCAACCAAAGACTCAGTGACTTTAAACTGATGTCTCGTCACGATTCATATTTCTGATAATGCCCTCTCTATATAAGAGCATCGTGACGCCCCTGGCAATCTGGGTAGAGTTGTAGGAAACCACTTTAGTGAATCCTGTTCACTGAGGAGTGTCGAGCAGGCTGCGTCTCCAATAAATCCTTGGCCCCTCTGCTGAGACTGACCACTACGGTGCCAAATAAACCTCCAAACAAGCCACTGAACAGTCGTGTCAAGCTGTTTAGCACACACCTTTCTGCCTCTGTCCATTGTTAGGACTGGTGTGAACTGCGTATAAAATAAACACCTTGACATCCTTCCCACCCAACCTACACACCTAGAAATCTAAGTGTAGTGACGTGACGTGTCCGCGTATGCGGGGCCTGCGCATACACGCTGCAGAACGGTGGGAACATTTGAGGAATCTTGCTCTCATTCGTAACTCTAGAATAGACATGGTTCACTGTTGGAGACCAAAGATTTTTTCATATGATTGTGCAAGTTGAGATTGCTTTACTTTAATATAGTATAACCACACTTTGAACATACATTAGTCAAATACAGGACATTGTATACATACATGAACAAAGACAATTATGCTTCTTAATTAATTCTTGTGATCCCTGTGTATTTCTTTACCCGAGTGTCTCAAAATCATTTTTTCAAGCAGAGTCCACTATTAGAGTAGTTCAAAAAAGGACAAAATACAGCCTATGTATGACCTTAGGGTGCTCCGTAAACAATCCATGAATGTAAAATATTGTTTTGTTTCGGCCCTCTTACTCCGGGCCTCTTCATGAAAACGGACAAGGATTTACATAGTTGATAACCTCCACCTTCAAAAACCAAACCTATATCTAATTCAATTACATTAGGACTAAATATGTATACATATAAATACATTCAAGTGGCACTCTGGTGGTGTCCTAACCCTCACAACACATATGTTAGTGGTCACCACTGCATCATATAATGCCCAAAGTGTTTAAAAACAAGAGGTATGTCTTATTGCTATGTTACATGCAAGTACCATGCTTTGCATCCTCTAAGCCACACTGTTGGTTTATGAATAGGGGTGCCTGAATCTTTACTACAACTTCATCACACCCAAAAAGTGTGTAGGTGAGAAAACTGAGTTTTCACCTTAGCGAACCCGCATTGTCTCCACGAGAGATAGGCCTTCTTCAGCATCACGCTATTCTCAAGGCTATAAATAATACACAATTGCATCACTAGCCTAAAACAATACAGACCCTAGAGACCAAGCCAGGCCCTTAGTGACTAGACTCGTACCTAAAGGAAATGAATCTCCCTTCCTTGCCTCTCAGTCACGGTGCTGCGTTGCTTCGTCTGGTTTACCGGGCGCCATGCCGGTTTTTAACAAGCATTTACAATGCAATGGTCTCGGCATTGGTAAAGTTAGAGCTATTGGCATTGCTCATGACATTATTTTTGTTTATGTTTTTGTTTTTAAAACATTTAAAGAAACTGCATTGTCATGAGCAATGCCAATAGCTCTAACTTTAACAATGCCGAGACCGTTGCATTGTAAATGCCTGTTCTCCCTTTCTCCTCTCCGCTCAACATTCCCTTTTTAGGTCTCGGCTGCGAAAGGCTGCGCTTGCGCAGTCTCGCTCCGAGATTTAATGAGTTTGAGTGACTTTGAGAAGAGGGGCTTGCACCCGCCCCTCTCTCCTGTTCTCCATTGGCTGGCCTCTTAAATGCTGGCCAGCCACTGGAGAAGAGGTCCAGTCACGCCGTTGAAGCCCCGTCCTTTTCGGATCGGGGGGCGTGTTTTTTGCGAGAAGTCTCAGGGAGGAGACAACAGCAAAACATGCCCCCAAATCCGAAAAGGACGTGGCGTTTCTCCGAGGCATTTTCTGCTGTGCCTCGGAGAAAGGCGGTGGTGTCCCGGCGTTGCTCCCTCACCTGATCTCCTGGGCAAGGATTTTATAGTGCGGCCTTTGTAGTGTCAAGGCTGCTGTGCTAGCGCTTATTAGGGGTATTATCTTGGCGGTACACCGGCAGGCTCCTATATTTTTCATGTGAATAGCGCTGCTTCTGGTGTGCAGTTTTATAGAACGAAGACTCGGCCTGGGGCATCGGAACGTTTTAAACGAGCACTGGTTACATTACACAAGATCGGGTGTTATTTATTTTATTTCTAAGCCCAGCGAGATTGAGTGAGTTGTCCAGAATCCCAGGATGCAAAGCTGACGCCGGGACTCGAACCTGGTTTCCTAGACCCGTAGTCACCTGTTTTGGCAGGAACGCCAGATCTCTCATTGTTTACTCTGCACTGCCAGACCCTTTGGCGTAGGTTGCTGTCCTGTTTGGCACTGACTGGCCAGGTACAAGCTGGAGTCCTGCCGGGCGCCGTTTACCGTTTTAATTGCTTGGGGAGTTGGTCACTCCCAGCAGATACACCGATCCGCACGCGGTACGGATCCGGTAACCCTTGACTGGTAACGCCCCGCAATGAAATGCCGCGTGTGTTTCACAACTCCACATTACGTTGAGGGATGCTTCCTTATCTGAAACCCGAGACTGCCCCGCGACAACCTCCACTCTCAAGATGGCACCCGCTGCCGGCCAGTATAACTCCGCCCTGTATCCAACCTTAGACTAGGAAACGAGAGCAGAGCTGGGAATGGAAACCGAAAGTGCTCCGGGGCTGAGCAGGTGCCTGGGCTTCTCGCTGCCTCACTCGATGCAGGCGGGCACAGGCCGGCATTCGGCCTAAGAAGTCACCCGGGCCAACCATGGCCACTTAATGATTCCATCGGCACAAAACCTCTAAGCCCCGGACCTCCAGCGACCCGCGGAAGCCGTGGCCTATCACCAGCCTCCCGCCGACCCACCCGGCCATGGTCTATGGCTGACATCCAGTTTGGGGAACCGGGAACCGAGCGCAGATTTGCATTGGCCCGGACACGCCCCGACTCGGAAGCAGAGAGGGGCACCGGGGCTTGGATTCCAGCTCCCCGAGGCCGCCTCCATGACTTTCATGACGCCGCCACACACTGTAAGAGCTCAACAGGTAACTGGCGCGTGGGCGGGAAGTAAACTACGAATGCAGAGGGTACAAAATGTATCCTAAAACCAATTCTTGTTTTGGTTGCTGGGTCGCCCATCCTAACCCAGAGAACCCTCGTCATGCTTGTAGCTTAAGTTATAAGCTTAATCCTCCACCCTGTCCACCTCACCACCAGTATCCACCCACAGTTCACAGCAGTGCTTCTTAACTTATCTGTGGATCCCCACTTCACTATTGGAAGTCCGAGACTCCAGCCACACCAGTTTCTACGAATTGATCCTCAAATACACTAAACTACACAAGTATCCATCAAGCAAATACACAAGCTATTAACTGCTTTCTATAATTCACACTAAAAATGACACAAAACGAAATTGTATTTATTGCACACCTTGCCCTACACTACACCCATTCTTATCAACCCGCTCACCCCCAATCACCTATACCCTTCCACCAACCACCCCACCTGCCGTGACCGCGCCCACTCTGGCAGAGTGTGAACATATCACCCCTTTGAATCGAAAGGGGACCCAGCTCTCCCTGTCTTTTGTAGTATTTGTTTATAAATGTTTATACATTTTATTAGTGTTTGCGTAACATATGTCAACCAGAAAAAGTGGCCCATAAGGGGGCTCCATGCACTCATCTGAAAGGAGGTCTCTTTATCTTAAGCTGGCCCTGCACTCCACAGATACATCCACCCACCAGCCGCCTTGCTTCCTTCGGAGGGAGGCAGGCAGGCCCGGCAGCGCCCTCCTCATCCCCCCTCCTCTGAGGCCACAGGCCTGTTGCACCCACACGAAAGAGGCGTGAGATACCCGGCACCAGACACCATGAACATTCTCCAGAAGCTCTCCGCGCTGGGGAGGCAGATGAAACGACACCCCGGGGTGAGTGCGGCCTATCACCCTGTGCCCCTTGCTCCAGGCTTGGTCTCATGACCAGCTGGCCCTGTAAGGTAGCTGTAAGTTAGCTCAGTGGGTTCACTTACTTGCTGACGAGATTGGTCTGTAAAGGGTCGATCCCGGGTGGTACTGCTCAGCCTTTCATCCCCACCTATCCCATAAATTAAGCCACCTACCCCATAAAGTAAGCAAACAGTTTGCTGGGTGATTATATTCCTGTTAACTGCGGAAAGCAGACCAGTGGGTCTGCGTGCCTGCTGCGCAGATCAGTGCCATCAGAGATTTGAGTCCTTCGGAAACAAACAAATAAATACCATGACCAGGAGCTTTCGCAGTCAAATCTGCAACCAATCGCAGGAAGACAATTTAGTGCGTAGCATGAACTCTTGAAATGGTCATTCATGAAATTAAAAAATATGAACCACCTGTCATTTGTAGCGCATTCAGCCAAAGCACCCTATATAGAAAATATGTATATCGGCAGTGATCACTGGCGTTATTTCACCTTCTTCCCAGACCACTTTCTCCCTCTCCCCTATTTTGCTTTAATATGTCATATACAAATTTGTCCTCGATTCACACAAAAAACATTCTGTCCGCCCAATGTTACTACATCCAAAGGACGTTCCTCTGAAGCTTAATTTTGAGAAACGTGCTTATTCTATTTTTAAAAATGCAGGCACCACGCATCATCTCTTCTTTGTCAAGTATGGTATTAAAGGTAATTACTTTAATTTAAAAAAAAAAAGTAAATAAATTGATTTGTTTTACCGGAACATTAAAAAGCGGAAGCCCCATTGCTATCTCTTTGAAAAAGTTGCTTTTAGCTCTTTGAGACGTGAAAACGCTATAAATAGCAATTTCCACTGTGCGTATCATATTATATGGTAGTATATTATATTACCTCAAAATGTTGTTCTCATTTTGTTCATCTCAAGTGGCTCTGTGTGTGGGTGCAAATGCAATAGGTCTCGCATTTGAGAGTGATTAAGCTATTGACATTGTAAATAACAATGCCCATAGCTCTAACTTTACCAATGCCGAGACCATTGCATTGTAAATGCTTGTTCTCCCAGGCTTTTGTTCTTTTCTTGTGATCTTTCAAGTCCTTCCCGGGCTGTGACTCATGCCTGCACGCGGGGCGCAGGGTTATTGTTGATGTCTTCCTGTACTGACACCCTGGGTGTTTCCAGTTCTGCCAGAGGAGACGAAGGAGGGGCATTGGGGTGCTCGCGGGGACATTCTTGGCACCGTGAACGCCGATGGCGTGATAATAAACTCTAAACCTATCGGATTAAGGACATACATGTAGGCGCGTGAATTTCCTTACACAGCGTTCCCTGCAGACTGGCTCGTCTCTAGGCGCCCAGAAAAGCACGGGCTAAAATATAGTCCCGATAAATGGTGTTTTTGAGAAGGCTTGGGCCTTTAAGGGGCGAGAAGGCGGAGAGCGAGTGATAGAGAACCACAGAGGGAGAATATGAGAATCGGAGAGCGCGAATGATAGAGAGAAAGAATATTTTTTGAGTGATGGAGGGACAGAGTTTGAGAGTGGGCTGATTCCTGTTGAATAGAATCTTTACAGAAAATGGTCCTATATGATAACGGTGAAATAACTCCTAGTAGGGTAAATTTTAACAACATCCAACATGATAACGGTAAAGGCCATAAGCCAATTACATCTGTCTCCAACAGAACAGTAGACCAAGCCCAGTCTATGTAATGCTCTAAAAATCGGCACATTCCTCTCTCGATCCTCGCCCTCATGCTTGCCCAGTATTTTCACCCTCTCCACTCCATGCACCCCTCGGCTCCCCTCACGCCTCTTCCTGGTGACTGCTCTCTACTGTCCCCACCACCATGTATCTCTCTAACGTCCTTTCCCCTTCCCCTCTCTGCTCTCCACGTCGTAGTCTTCTCAGGAGACCTGCGGGAAGGACACGGATAAGAAGGCATTACCGGCAGCTGTGGGCTGTCCAGTTCCATGCGTGAGTAGCTCATCCATTTCGGGTTTTTTAGTTGCATGCTTTTCTTTTATCTGTAGTCCTGTATAACCCATTACCCAGCCAGGACTTCAAATCCCAGAATTCTATGAAAATTCCTGGACTGCCCAAACTAGTAGCTTGAGAGCTCTACAGACAGTTCCTGCGTATTTACAGGTTGACTCTGGGAAATCAGAGGCTTAGCTACTAACCGAGTATCAGTTGCAGTCAGTGGACCTCCATCATACTTGTTTTTAACTACCAAACTGTGGGTAGAGAGGTCATTATAACATGCTCGCCTGGGGTCCTATGGTGCACTTGCTACGTCATTGCACAGATTAAAAACATGACTGGCAGCAGAGGCGCAACTAGAGCCAAATTTCGGGGGGGGGGGGGGCTAAGCAAAAATTTCGGGGGGGGGGGGGGCTGAATCTTTAAACAGTAGGCAGAGTGGCGCTGATTTCGGGGGTGGGGGGGACTGAATCTAGGCAGAGTGGAGCTGCAGGGGCTCTTAGAAGGGGTGAAACAACAGCGAAGCCTCATTAACATGCAAATGGTCTGTTAAAGACCTGTGAAGTGCTCGGGCCCGGCTTTGTGTCTGCCCGGAAGCGGTCTCATCCCGGGCTGCCACACACGAGGAGGAGGAGGAGGGGGGGGGGAGCTGAAGCCCTGTGAGTCCAATGGGTGTTGCGCGCCTGACTGGCAGACATATCTTTTCCATTGGCCGTCACAGCGTTTTATTTTGTGTTTATTTCTTTTGTATATAGTTATGTATGTTTTGTTTAAATTGCATTTATGTAGCTGTTACCCCTGACAAAGCGTGTATATGATCCTGTAGCACGTTTAGACTATGGGCTTGTTCTCGCAAAATTTATATGTATATATTTTTAAACCTTTGCATGCTTAGAAAATTCGAATACATAAATGCATGTAATATAATCTCGCCAGGATGGCATTGTTAAAAGGAAAAGGTATGTAAAATGACCACAAAGTAAGCTTTCCATATGGAAAATCTCGCAGCAAAATAGAAGTTCTCGCCCCCCCCTAAAAAATGTATGCATGAACATAATCCGCAAAAATATTTTTTCCTGATATACTTTACCAGTGGGGTAATTTCTGCAAAGTGCACAAACTCTACAAAAGTAAATTTCTGCACATACTTCAGTTATTTTGACGCTTGCCTCAGCAGTGATAATGACACAAGTGATATTTGAATTAGAGCATAATAGCGGAGTGCAGCGTAATTTAAGTAATTGTAGCATGCTTCCGTCGTCAGCGTCGAGTGAATGGCAAAGATGTGTATATGTAGTCGGAGGAGGGGTGGGCAGACTCCAGCTCTGTCTTTGAAGGGTGAGACACGCCCCTTGCCCCGTGCTCTCGCTTCACAGGGCCTGCTCCGGAGTGAGGACTCGGAGAGGCCAGTCTAGCGGAAGACCAATGGCTTCTGACATTAAATGCCGCACACTTCACGAGGCTTTTCTCTGCATTATTGGGAGACAGGAGTCAACTGTGTGCGCGCACGGCCCTTATCTCTGTGTCTTCGCCTGGTTCCTCTGTAGTTTTTCTTTTATTATTGCCTGCAGACTGGGAGGGTGTTTATTGTGGAAGGTGAAATGGTGATTTAGTGTGATGTGACTAATGGGTTCTCGTTCGGAATTATGTTAATCACGTATGGAGGGATGGATACACCCCCAGGATAAATCACAGAGCAAGTGGTAGGTGAAAATGTAAATAATTGAGAGAATGCATCTGCGAGGAGCACACTAGCACTGATGTATGCATGAGTGATTTATTACGAGAGGCATGTCTGTGCCAAGACCGGAACACAGAAGAGGCTCTGCACACGGGGCAACAGGAAGGGTTGTGATTCCAATACAGCACCACCGTAGTAACAGGATGGGTTAGTCATGCGTAGGATCCCACAATCCTGTCAAGTGAGGACAGCCAGGATAACAACACAGGTCTTCTTAATCATACAGGTGACATATCCACTAAACCCCATCATAGATTTCACAACCATCTGAAAGGGGAAAACTGTACACACTCAAGAACACTGCCTGAACACAAAATGAAGGCTGCTTGTATTTTCCTCTGCGCAACATGTTTTATTTAGTTTTTAGGTCTCGGCTAGCGAACAAGCATTTACAATGCAACGGTCTCGGCATTGTTCAAGTTAGAGCTATTGGCATTGCTCATGACATTTTTTTGTTTGTTTTTGTTTTTAAAACATGTAAAGAAACGGCATTGTTATTTACAATGTCAATAGCTTAATCAGTGTGTGTGTGTAGGTGGATCTGTGTGTGGGTGCAAATGCAATAGGTCTCGCATTTGAGAGTGATTACGCTATTGACATTGTAAATAACAATGCCGTTTCTTTAAATGTTTTAAAAACAAAAACATAAACAAAAATAATGTCATGAGCAATGCCAATAGCTCTAACTTTACCAATGCCGAGACCATTGCATTGTAAATGCTTGTTTTATTATCTCACCAACACTTGGAAGTTCATATTCAGTCTCCTCAAGAGCATCTACTAAACATGGAAACTGCTCAAACAGGCCCTCTTCCACTAGTCTTCTCCATATTTCCAGCTTCTTCTTGAATGCAGTTATTCTTTTATTCATTGTAAAAGAAGTGATTTCAGCTCCTTGCAGAGACAGATTCAGGGAATTTAATTTGTCGAAAATGTCAGCAAGGTATGCTAAAAGCACAAGCCAGCGGGGATTGCATAGCTGTTCTGCTTTGCCAGGGTCCAAACACAGAAGAAACTGCCGTACTTCATTCCTTAATTCAAAGATGCGAGTCAGCACTCTTCCCCGGGATAACCACCGCACTTCTGTATGAAACAGCAAGCCATCATGCTCAGCTCCCATTTCTGCACATAAAATTGCAAAAAGACGAGCTCTTGTGGGATGAGTCTTTATAAAATTTACTATTTTTATAGCAGAATTAAGCACATCCTCAAGTTCACGGTCTATGTTTCGAACAGCAAGGGCTTCCCGGTGTATCATACAGTGGGTCCACAGAATATGTGGAGCCACTTTCAACACGTTAGCTTTTAGACCAGCCCTAGCACCACACATTGAAGGAGCACCATCTGTGCAGATTCCAACACAGTTTTCCCATTTTAAGCCATGGATTTTCAAGAAGTCATTGATAATGTCAAACAAATCAGAACCTGTCGCTCGCCCCTTGATTGGCTTGCAAAATAAAAATCTTCCAATAATAGTGTTACATAACCGTATCGAACATAAGCAATTAAATGGGCATCCTTTGACACATCAGTTGCTTCATCTAATTGCACAGCAAACCAACTTGATTTCAACCGGGCTATAAGCTGTCCCTGGATATCTTCTGACATGTCAGAGATGCGGCGGCAAACTGTTGTGTCTGAGATGAGTATGCTTTTGAACTTCTCTGCTGCTTTTTCACCAAGCATTGTCCTAGCCACGTCGAGTAATGCTGGGAGAATCACTTTTTCTCCATCTACAAAGGGCCTTTTATTTTTAGCAATGTGGTATGCTACTTGGTATGAAGCTTTTAATGCATTTGCTGGAGTATTTGCCACCTGTTTCACCGCATCTTTCTGTTGAGTTATGTCCTGCAACTTCCTGGCAAAAAAATCTCTGCTTTTTCCTGCCAGAGACCCATGTTTCGTTTCAAAGTGACGCCTCAGTTTGGTTGGCTTCAAGCTGTCATTAGCTAAGATCACGCCACAAACCACACACTGTGGTCTACTTTCTCCACTAACAACAATGCAGGTGAACCCAAAGTCCAAATAGGAGGCATCATATTTCCGTGTTTTTGCAGCTTTTCGCTCTCCATCTGTTTCTGTTTCAGCCTTTCGCTTGACCACTCTACCATCTTTTGGCAGCAGGAAACGGTCCATGTCAAACTTGTGCTTAACCTAAGATACAAAATTCCGAAGCTGCATGTTAATTAATAGTACATGGCTACAATTTTACAGCTTCATGTGGTAGAGCATGTTTTGTAGTTTCAAAAAAATCTTCACGAAAATTCTTCTTATATTATAAAAAAAAAATTTGGATGAAAAATTACATTTTATGATAAGTGGGTAAAAAGTAATTCCAGCTCATCCATGCTTTAAGTAAGTGCTTCCATAATTGCTGCAGTATGTAAATGCTGTATACCACCGTTGAGGCTCTGCAAGTTACTTGTTCAAAGGTTCATGAGGGCAAACTTCATCACTGCCCCTTCACCCATCACTCAAAAACAAATGCGTACCTTCTTATTCACTTCCTCGAATGTTCCTGCTGCTTGAATACGAGTCCTCTGCCTAGCGATCAAAAAGCGTTTTCCCTTGCAATGAAGAGAAAATGTTTAAGAAATATTACGTGCATGTTCTTAATATGTTTTGCATGAGACATCATGAAAGCTCCCCTGAGATCAGAATCATAGTGATTGGCAAGGGAGTGAATGACATGCCTAGAAGTTACCTGCTGCCTTATCTTAAGGGCAAATAAAGTATGCCATGATATGCAAGTTATTAGTTTCAAGTCCTGACGGCTGGTAAGATAACCATGATCTCCAAGTTAAGAATGTGATTACTGGCAGGGCCACGTTAGCTTTCCATTCTTTCAAGTTTGTTAAATTGATCCTGAATGTACTTCCTTGGAGCTCCTTCACTTCAATATCCCCCATAAACAACACACCCACTCTCCTGCAAGCGACAAGTTTCCTTTACTTTTGCCGTGCCAATATTTCAACACATGCAGTTCCTCTGCAGAGCATGTGTTCTGATTTTTTGGTTATGACCCAGACCGTCGCTATGCGAGACTTGCACTGCCTTTGATTCTCAAATCCAGAAGTCTTAAATCATGGTTATTGAGCTGTTTAAGTACGGGCACATCTCTGACCGGCTCAAGAGGTTGTACGTAACTTTCATGGGATATTGCAGAGGGAAGGCCAGAGCAAAAAAGCACTTGGGAAGAAGAATTCTATTGCATCAAAAATTGTCCATATAACGTGTGCTGCTGAATGGCATCTATAAAAGACATAAGGGGGGGCTACTGGGATACTCCGTACCGCCACACTGTACCTTCTAAAAATGTTGGATTCAAAATATAAATCTTTACTATGCCCAGGCTAAGACTCCATCAGTTAAGGCACCACCTTGATATATTGGGAAAAATGAATGCCAAGAAATTACTTTAAAAATATACTTTTTCACAGTTTTATATTGTGCAAATTCCTGGGCACTGGAACACTTAAATGAGCACCAGTTACATTACACAGGGTCAGAACGTTCTCATTACTCACGGATAAATTACATTATTTCGTCCAAGATCACTTGATGTTGAGCCGAGGATGGGACTCAAACCCGGCTCCCCACTTACAAAGTCAACAGCTCTGGCTATAAAACCACAACCCTCCCTTTCAATTTGATGGGGTGGAAAGTATCAATCCAAGTACAGCATGCAAACTAGCATAGTGGACGAATGCAAACTGAGAGGGTGGGGTTTGCTTAGTTGTATTGTTTTATTAAATCAAATGATCCATTGTACACCATAAAGTTCTAGTAAACTGGGCATTTTATGGCCAAAATATTCCTCGGGTATAATCCCCAATTTGTCTTTTTCCCAGAAAGCCTACAAACCCCAAAGTCAAGCCCATACTGACCAAACACATTCCCAGGGCCCGCTTGAGGGCGGTACAGCCGATGTGTTCAATAACTTTTGGTTTTAAAAGTACTTGCTGTTTCCTTGCTGTCGAGCAGTTTTCAGGCAACAATAAAAACTGTCAAGATAACGCAGCTGATTAATCTTTCTGCTGAAGAGAGATGAAGTTTTGTCTAGTGGCATTTTTGACTCATAATGTAGCGCAGAGGGTTAATGTGCCTGCTGCAAAGAATGTATACCATGCAGATCACACAACGGTATTCCTCACTGTTTGTTCTAACATTTCCTATAGAATGCTTTATACACAAGATTCATTGCCTCTGAGTAACCAGTGCTCAATTTAATCCGGTGGTTGTCTTTAGGTTCCACCGGCACTTATTTTTGGTGACCGTCACTTATTTTTCCTCATCGCACATTTACCTAGAGAAATAGAGGAATAAACAAACACACAAAGGGGAAGAAAGAGGAAAAGAAAGACAGAAAAAAGCCACAGGGGAGAAAGCAGGAAACTGCAAAACTGAGATAGAGGTGCAAGGTGTGACTGGTAGTGGATTAAAGGCATGACAGATTACGAAACAACATATTTGGAAAACTAACATTTAATATTGCTGGCTTTCGGCATTTGAGCAGAGCTCTGGACACCAGCACCTATTTTTTTTTTTTTGTTTGTTTTACACAAATTAAGCACTGTGTATAACATGTGTGCGATGCAAAGTGCTCTGACGCCCTATGGTTGGTATGAGTAGCAATATAAAACAAAAGAAATGCATGCAAGAAAGTGACTGTGGAGAGTTGAGTGACACTATGGGAGGTGGTAGTGAGGGAGTCTGTGGAGATGGAGGTTATTGGGGACTGGGGTGCCCAAAAAGATTGTCACACCAGGCGCCCTTAACTCTAAAGCTGGCTCTGCAAGCACCTAGTGTGTTTCCTACCCATAAAGCCTCATATTCAAAGAGCACATAGAATAGTTGAGCTATTGTGCCAGTGGCTTTGAGAAAGGAAGCAGTCTCTCAAGCCTGCAGTTTTTTATGTGTAAACATAGCAAAGATGTATATACAAATGACATCAAATGAAACAGAGTTCTCAAAATAACATTTAAATGGCTTTTCACATTGGATAAACAATGGGAAAGAGACTGCAAAATATGTGACAGGCTCCTCGAACAGTGCACCGTTACTGACAGTGGTGGCAAGGTCTTGATTGCCAGTCCATTTTGTTGCCCTGGTTCTAGTGGTGGCTGCTGCAAATAAAAAGTGGTAGGGCGTGGGGCATGGGTGAATTAAACACCCAAGTGAAATCTGTAGAAACCAATAGAAATAACCCACATTAGATAGCAGTATAGTGGTGCAACTAGAATCAAAGCAAGAAGGCACCGGTGTGCTGAAGAAAGCAACGCCCTGCGTGCGCAACACCTGCAAAACTACAGTGAAGTTCTTCAAAAGCTTTCTTATTAGCCTCTCACGAAATATTAAATCTGTTCACTCCCTTCATGCGTTCGTGGTGCGAGACTCTCTGGTTGCATGTGTGTCTTTCTCTGTACTGTGTGTAAAGACTCCGTGAGATGATGCACTCTTGCTTTGCTTCCTGAAAATAAAACTTCTTTATTCTTGTGTGCTTCTGTTGTCTGGTAACAAGTGGCTGTGAATTAGTGATTCCCTTGTGAGTGCAGGCATTTTTGTAATAATGTAAAAATGAAAATCTCTTTGAAAAGCAGAAGGCCCCGTGTTCCAGGTTTTAATTGTCTATACTTGGGCACACAGAGTTTGTTTCTCCCTTGCGATGTTCCTACGGGCCTTGCTGAAACCCCCAGAGAGGTTTCTTTACACTACAGAAGTATAGGCACGTCCTGCCCCATTGCAATTTTATTTAAAATAACCTTGCTCTGCATTGCGATGCGTGACATTTTCATAATTTCAGTGTAATTATGACTGACATTTCAACTACTATGAGTGACAAATCAAGCAATGAAGACAAGGGAAACATAAATATCTGAAATTGCACCCATTTGAGCAACGTGACTGCACCAGCAAAAGCACATTTTCATAGCATACCAAGTCCGTGTAACAGTAGATCAGGCTTCTCCAAAAAGTAGCTCGCAAGCTACTGGTAGCTCTCTAGCTACCCATGAGTAGCTCTCCTGTGTGCAGCCCAGTCTACAGAATTACAAGCCTTTGCTTGGTTGAATTATTATACATATACCTAAATGGAAAAGTGCGTATTTAAGAGGAAAATGCTTTTAATTTCAAAGCCCATATTTTCCAAATTATTAGGTGACTCAGTGTAACCAGCGCTGCTCGGCTCACTTTCATTAACTACATGATGTATTCTGAAGAAAATGACGTTGCTGATTTGTAAAAGAAAAGTCCATGGGCATACGTGTGTGTGAGGGAGGAAGGGTGGAGATGGCAGCCAGGCAGAGTGCAGCTCCAGCATTACTACAGATAGCCACATGCCCTTTCCAAATAGATTTTATTTACACAATGCATGGGCATACGTGTGTGTGAGGGAGGAAGGGTGGAGATGGCAGCCAGGCAGAATACAGCTGCAGCATAAGGGAGTAGGGATAGCCACAGGCCCTTTCTAAATAGATTTCATTTGCACAATCTGCTGCACACGAGCGCTAGAGTTTGCTGGTAACTGTTTACTAGCTTGGGTGAGCGGACGTTCCTTCCAAGCTTCCCTTCCCTCTCCCACATCTATAGAACATGATGCACTCTATTCCAACAAGATAACAATCCCATTTGTACATTAACAGAACCCTTCAGAGAGAACGGTTCAACATCAGTTTCTGATTACAATACCATGCACAACTGGGGCACAGAGAACACATTTCCAAGTCTCCCAGAAGATAAACACTCCTCTGTTACTGACAGTCCTTCTGACCTTGAGGTGTGTTTAAATTACGAAATGATGAGCACGTCGTGCCCCGTTGCAAGCTACTTAAAATTGGTTGTGTCTCTTCCATTTTCCCTCGCCCCCCACCCCCAGCCTCCTTCCCTGCCCACCTCCGCCTGACTCAGCGAAAACTTGGGCATGTTTTGCCTGTTCGATTTTTCCCCCTCTCCCCCCGGCCTCCTCCCCCGCCCACCTCCGTCCGACTGAGGAAACTAGGCAGCATTGAAAGGAAAATGTTTGCACATAAGGCTACAAGGCATAGGGAGAAAGTAAAAGTACTATAAACTTACCTGTTGGTGGTTTCAATCTTCCGACAGCAGCAGGAGAACGCCAGGGCATCAGCACAAGAATTCTTCACGTCGATGAAGTCAACTGCAGGTCACCAGGATAAGACCGGAACCAACGACGAAGACAGTGAAAGGCAGCAAACGCCAGGATTGAAGAAACGCCACAGTACCCATAAAGTGAACGAATTCAGGAGCTTTATGCTCCTCATTTCCCGGCACTTCCTGCCATCGGTATAGCTGTCCCCTTCATTGGTGTAACGTCAGTGTTGACGTTACTGAGTGCTGATTGGCTGCTGCGAAGGAGTTTGCCAATCGAAAAGCCCCATTTGAAAAGGGGAAGAAATGCAGGAAGTAAACGTACTTTCTACGTTTAGATTAGATTGAAGCAGGTGAGATTTTACGGGGAAGTTCGCGCCCCCCCTGAGATGATGGCGCGCCCCCCCATAGATTGAAGAAGTCTGCCTTAGGGTAATCTGTTTCGATGTTACAATGCGGCAGACATGTTGGAATGTGCAAATCCCCATTTTGTAGATATAGTTTATCTATTTGATTCTATACCAGCATTCATTAAATACTGAATTGTAGACACCACAATCATATTTCTAATTTTGAAACATGAAGGTTGTACAATTTGTTTTAAACAAACGTCCGTTTCGATCGCCATATATTTTACAGCTTGATGTAATCTTCAATTGATATATTCGTTACTATTACTTTGTATAAATACACAATCGCCACCATTGTTGGAAATTTGGTTTGCTCATGTTCATTACTTCAAGCCTCTATGGCGACAAAGCAGTTTTTACAATGTCGAAAAACACCTGTTTCATTATATATATATATATATATATATATATATATATATATATATATATATATATATATATATATATATATATATATATATATATATATATATATATATATACACACGCACTAGTGGCTTATTAATTTACATTGAGTGTCCATTATCAAAAGAATTTTCATCGGTCTAGTGCCTAAAATGCATATATTCTTTCCTCTATACACTGGTTTTGCACTGGTCAATACTTGTTGCTACATATAGATATACCAAAATCGTTTTATAAATTAATATCCTCACCCCAACTCGTGATATGACAAAGTGTAAAAAATTGTAAAAAATAATTTTTGGGGGAAAACAAATTAAACCAATTGTTTCGTTGAAACCAATAGACATTTCAATATAAAATTCTCTTATCTGTGTTTTAGTGTTGTCCCGAGCCCGGGGAAGAAAAGGTTAGGGAACCCGTGAGATGATCAACCATTGGTTGGGCCCCTTCCTTTCCTCCTGTAAAAGACACAAATAAGAGATATACAGCCATTACTTCCTATCTCAGAAGGGAACATACTATCCATACAAGCAAAGTATATACTGTTCATTCCTGTAATACTGCAACACCTCTTCCCAAATTTCCAAACGATTGTTACTCAGTATGGAGATGTGAAGCTAGTTCCTCGTCAAGGTTATGTCCCCCAGGGAATCTAGTTTCCAAATCTAATATCCATTTCGATTCCCGTTTTCTTAGTCTAAGGTCTCTGTTACCACCTCTTAGACCTAGAGCTATTTGTTCAATGGCAAAATAACGGAGCAAAGAGTTATTAGATTGATGGAATTCAAGAAAATGTCTCGCAATTGGGTACTGTACATTTACATTCGTAATTGCTCTAAGATGTTCCATAACTCTTTTCTTTACCATGCAGGTGGTGCTTCCCACATACCTACGTTTGCAGGGACATTCTAGTACGTACACAATAAAATTGCTACTGCATGTCAAAAATGGATTAATTTTCCATTCCTTGTTTCTTCCCGGGATATTAAATCCCTTAACGGAGTGGCTGAATTTGCACGCTCTACAGTGCCCACAGGGAAAGAACCCTTTAAGATCATGAAAGCTATTGTTTTTCAGTTCGGTTAAATCACCTCTTACCAGTATATCTTTAAGGCTTCTGCCTTTCTTGTAGGTAATTAGGGGTCTTTCTCCTATTTCTTTCCCTATAAGGGCATCTGTCTGGAGAATCTTCCAATTATCTGCTAACAGTTTGCTGATCTTCTGTGATCTATTGTTGTACGTAGTTATTAATCTCATGCCACTGTCGGCATCATCCTGATCCTTTTCTCTCTGTTCTAGTGCCTTTGCTCTACTTACGCTGTTAATTTTCGTCACTGCATTATTAAGGACCCATTCAGGGTACCCTCTCTAACGGAACCTTTCGAGCATGTTATTTTGTTCTTCCAAGAATTTTTCGTCTGTACTACAGTTCCTTCTTGCCCTTAGTAGCTCTCCGTACGGAATACTCCATTTCAGAGGTTCTGGGTGACCACTAAGGGCATGAAGTAAGCTGTTCCCAGCTGTATCTTTCCTGTACAGACTCGTAGCAAGTTTCCCATCTAGGACTTCTATACGGATATCTAGGAACTCTACCTCCTTCCTACTGATGTTAAATGTAAGTTTGATATTGTATGGATTGGTATTGAGTTCACTAATGAACTCAGCCGCTTCTTCCTTTGTACCACTCCACACAATTAGCAGGTCGTCAAAATACCTGAGCCATAAAATCACTGACTCAAAGTATTTGGCGAAAGTCACATTAGATAGAATTTCCTCCTCCCATTTTCCCAGGAAAAGGTTTGCAAAGCCAGGTGCGAAGCACGTTCTCATTGCCGTGCCTCGCACCTGCCTGTAGAGTACCCCATCAAACATGAAGATGTTGTTTTTTAAACACAACATCATCATGTCAGCTAGCATGCGTGTATGTTCAAGGTACATAATGTTTCTTGAACCTAAAAAATGCATGCATGCTTCTACCCCCTGGACGTGATCTATTATAGTATACAACGAATTCACGTCCAGGGTGATAAGATGGTAATTTTCGTCACAAAAGGGACCATCAAATTTATTCAAGAAGTCCTTAGTGTCTTTTACAAAATATGGTAATCTCATAACATACTCCTTAAGAAATTGATCTACGTATTTAGATACATTTTCATTCACATTGCCCATAGAAGACACAATTGGTCTCCCTGGTGGAATAGTGGGGTGTTTATGGAGTTTCGGAAGGAGATACAAGATAGGTAATTTAGGAAAATCACGTTTTAGGAAACAGTGTTCCTGCCAAGAAATGATACCAAGTTCCTGCCACTCCGACAATTTTTGCCATGTTGCAGTTATACTAGCATTATACGCTGCGGTGTCACAAATACAGTAATATTCATTATTACTAAGTTGGTCTTTCGCTTAATTGATTTACATTTCTTTACCCCAGAGAACAATATTGCCACCTTTATCGGATGGTCGTATGACCAAACTCTTATCCTTAGATAGTGATAGAATAAACTTGCATTGTTTATTTGACACATTCTGGGTTTCCTTTCTAGGATTGCCAGAATTATGTTTGTGTTTTACAAGTTCTTTAGTTATAACATCGTGAAAAGTGTCAATTGCATCATAGGGTAAATTAGGATAGAATATTGAGCGAGGTTTGAATCGAGTACATGCTGCCTTATCAGTTATCAAACCCTCTGCATCAATCGAGTAGGGTGCTCCTAAATCAATTACCGTATCCAATATATCTGCGTCTCCCACCGTCAATCCTGGTTGGGTGGAAATGTCATACAATTGGGCCGTATTGAATTGTCCTCCCCTGTCATTTAGTATATGCCACTTTTTTAATTTTACTTTTCTCACAAATTTGAAAATGTCTATGCGTGTATTGGCATAATTAAACAGTTCTGTTGGACAAAATGTTAACCCAAGACAAAGAGTAGATTTTTCAAACTGGGGCAAGGTACGGGCAGAAAGATTAACAATAGTTTTGTTTACCATTCGGGCATCCATTATTGCATTGGTTTCGAGCCTCTTTGCCTTGTTCCCATGGGCTCTATTCTTCGTTCTATGTTTCCGCTTGAGGCGTCTCTGCTTACTGCGCCCCTGCCTCTGCCTCTTCCTCTCCCTCTGCCTCTTCCCCGTCCTCTCAGTGCTGGAGTGGGCGTTGCTGTTGTCTTCCCCGATTGTCGGCTCCTCTTCATTACCCTGAACTCGTCTAAAAAATTAGCTTGATGTGTTATGACTTCTACATCTGACAAAGAGCTCGCCGTATGTATTGACACATCTGTATCAGTCGTTCATATCCGGGTGAATTGTCACGTTTTCATCTGTAGTAGCTATCTCTTTGATTACAGTAGTTTGATTATACAGATGATCGTACTTGTGGCTATACGTCAGGATTCGTCCTGTTTCGTAGTCTACACAGTCCCTGTGCAATTTTCTTTGTTTCCTTTGTTTTATGTCATCTTCATACTTTATTAGTCTTCCTTTGAGTTCATTCTTGAATTTCTGGATATATGATTGATTTCCATATTTTTTTAGATTATCTTCAATCTCTGATAGTTCTTTGATGATTTTATCTCGATCTTCCCAAGCGTATTTGATCAATATTATCATCATATTCTTGGAACTTTCAGCAGAATTATTTGCCCATTCATCGAGCATTCGTGGATTAGGGGATTCATGTGAGGGCGTGATATATATTCTTAAGCCTCTTGGTATCATCTGTTTGTCCACATAATCTTGGAGAGATATTGCCTCCCACCACTTAGAACCTTCTTGTTTTTTCAGTTTCTCGTATTTGCGTAGTAAAACATTTAGCTCATTGTCTTTTTTATTAGTATCTGGTATTGGTTTTCCTTTTCCAGGAGCACGTCCAAAGAGAGATTGTGCTGCAGCTCGTCTTTCCTTTTCTTCCTCCATATTCCAGAGATGTTGGTTTTTACAAGGGCATATGTATCCCTCACTCGTCAATTTATTGCCTTAGATCTCAAAGGAATATACTGGGCAGCTATCGCCTGTATCCTTTGTTACTTGCTGATATTAGATATTAACATCTAATCGTTTTCTTCATTTCATTCGTTTCGTACTGTTTACCTCAAAACTACTGCCTTATCGTACCTGGACTCCCCGCCAACAATGAGCGGTTCCTGATGCCGCTACAAACTTTTAATGCGTTGTCAACAGGGGTTGTAAAGGGAATAAGTGTTTGTGACTCTGCTCCGAGTTTCAGTCACCGATCTCACACTTAATCTAAACGTCATATTTTTAAGTCACAATAGTGTGTACTTCGTAGTTCCCGCTTCACCCGTCCTATTTCAGAGACACAAGTACTCCCCCCACACGCCACCACTCGTGAGGGAACCTCCCGCCCCTAGAATTATGGGCGATGTTCCCCTACCGAGTGACAACCCCGGGGCCGAGCTTACCTACTCCCCCGGCAATCCTTTTACTGTAGAGCGTGAAAATTCAGCCACTCCGGATTTAATATCCCGGGAAGAAACAAGGAATGGAAAATTAATCAATTTTTGACATGCAGTAGCAATTTTATTGTGTACGTACTTGAATGTTCCTGCAAACGTAGGTATGTGGGAAGCACCACCTGCATGGTAAAGAAAAGAGTTATGGAACATCTTGGAGCAATTACGAATGTAAATGTAGTGTACCCAATTGCGAGACATTTTCTTGAATTCCATCAATCTAATAACTCTTTGCTCCGTTATTTTGCCATTGAACAAATAGCTCTAGGTCTAAGAGGTGGTAACGGAGACCTTAGACTAAGACAACGGGAATCGAAATGGATATTAGATTTGGAAACTAGATTCCCTGGGGGACATAACCTTGACGAGGAACTAGCTTCACATCTCCATACTGAGTAACAATCGTTTGGAAATTTGGGAAGAGGTGTTGCAGTATTACAGGAATGAACAGTATATACTTTGCTTATATGGATAGTATGTTCCCTTCTGAGATAGGGAGTAATGGCTGTATATCTCTTATTTGTGTCTTTTACAGGAGGAAAGGAAGGGGCCCAACCAATGGTTGATCATCTCACGGGTTCCCTAACCTTTTCTTCCCCGGGCTCGGGACAACACTAAAACACAGATAAGAGAATTTTATATTGAAATGTCTATTGGTTTCAACGAAACAATTGGTTTGATTTGTTTTCCCCAAAAAATTCTTTTTTTATAATTTTTTACACTTTGTCATATCACGAGTTGGGGTGAGGATATTAATTTATAAAACGATTTTGGTATATCTATATGTAGCAACAAGTATTGACCAGTGCAAAACCAGTGTATAGAGGAAAGAATATATGCATTTTAGGCACTAGACCGATGAAAATTCTTTTGATAATGGACACTCAATGTATATTAATAAGCCACTAGTGCGTGTATATATATATATGATGAAACGGGTGTTTTTCGACATTGTAAAAACTGCTTGGTCGCCATAGAGGCTTGAAGTAATGAACATGAGCAAACCAAATTTCCAACAATGGTGGCGATTGTGTATTTATACAAAGTAATAGTAACGAATATATCAATTGAAGATTACATGAAGCTGTAAAATATATGGCGATTCGAAACGGACGTTTGTTTAAAACAAATTGTATAACCTTTATGTTTCAAAATTAGAAATATGATTGTGGTGTCTACAATTCAGTATTTAATGAATGCTGGTATAGAATCAAATAGATAAACTATATCTACAAAATGGGGATTTGCACATTCCAACATGTCTGCCGCATTGTAACATCGAAACAGATTACCCTAAGGTATAGTCCTATTTCTGTTGTCACTTTTTTTGGGTGAATTCACCTCAACAAACTTTATTTATATTGATGTAAAGTGTTTGTACGTTCGTGTGAACAAGACTTCGGTTGAAACGCGTTACGAACATTAAACTACTGCCTATTTGAAATACCTGTGACTCCGAGTGTGCACATTACTGGCGAATTGGATATATAAAAAATTGCCGGTTTTTGCGCGTACCGGCACCTTGCACCAACTGACAACGGGCTCGGTCTCGAAATGACCCGCTTTCAGGAAATGAATATATCCCTCTCCCTGAATTGAGGACGCACTACATGGCTGGTGTTTCATCCAAATCCTTTATTTGAAAACCGATATTGGCATTCCAATTTCTTACTTTGCTGACGCGTTTTGGAGCACCTAGCTCCTTACTCATAGACTGTGCTGAAAATCCATCAATTTTTCTTTTTACATTTGTCACCCCGGGTAGGACTGGTATGCCCAGACGTGGGTCCTGTGAGCTCCATGCCAGTGGAGTCAAGCTAGCCTGGCTGATGAGGGGTAAAACCCAGAAACCAGTCCTAGGATGCTTGTTTTCAGTCCAGGGAGGACCTGGCCTGGTAGTTTGGGCTGGACTGTTCCCATAGAGAGCAGGGTCAAGACTGATATGCATATGTCTAGGTTCAAAGTGAAATAGCATGGAGAGCAAAATAACAATGGATTTAGGCCCAGATCTCTGTACTGGGGTGAATGTATAACATTGTTCTGCTTTCTGTCCATCAATTGTTCTTTTTGCCTGTGTCAATTTCCACGGGCACTGGTCCATCAAGAGGATGTCATTGAGATAGACAATAAGTCTGATACCTTTTGCTCTCCGATGCTCAAGCGCCGGTTTGAGTACCTTGGTACAGCACCAGGGTGCAGAAGACAGGCCAGAAGGGGGGATTGTGAATTCAAACACCTGTCCCCTCCACAGGAATTGTAGAAATCTGCAATGTGAGGCGTAGATGGGAATTGAGAGGTATACATCCTTTAGGTCCAGGTGTGCCACCTGATCCTGAAGTTGCAGAAGATCACAGAGTAGATGAATTCCCTCCATCTCTAAGTGGCGGAATACCAGCCACTCATTGAGTTCCCATATGTTGATATAAGTTGCTGAGGAAACCGGCTGGTTGCAGGGTGGAAGAAGAGATCACCCTTTTTAGGTCGAGTATTCAAGACCTCTTGCATATCCTTTAGTATACCTAATACACTTAAGTATATACTTGTATGTGTATGTACTTTGTGGGCTCTGGGGATCAGCCCTAGAACTTGTCTACTTCTGCGTAGGGTTTTTTTTCTGTTCAACTGCCTTTATTTAACTGTCTTGATGGAAAACGACCAGCAGAGTTCAGTAAAATACCAAAATTGCTTTCTGCTGAGGGGCTTTCTTTTTTTAAATTTTTCTGGCAACTGCCTCTATTTAACTTTCTTGGTAGACAATACCAGCAGAGGTCAGGAAAATACCAGAATCACTTTAGCATTCTCTAGATTGCAGTCCATAGAAATGGTCTTCCACGAGCACCCATAGACAATAATAATAATATTTTTTTTCAAATCTTGTATTTTCGGTGATATGACCAACAAAGGCCCTGATTTTATATTAAATACAGAGCTTTGGACTATACCATTTCCTGCTGAAAGGCAATATTTCTCTCCATGTGTTCCCATACCTGGTGTCACGCAGTTTGGTGCTTACTTTCCCTCCTTGTTAAAGAACAGTAGATGTTTCAGCACCCAGGCTAATGTTCTGCATAGCTAAATACATATAAGGTCCGAAAGGCGAGACCGATTGCATTGCAAATGCTTGTTTCCAGAACTCTGATATCTTTTTGTCTATCATAGAAGCTTCGAGTTGTAAAAATACGATGGTCTGACGGCGGATGGGCTGGAATGTAGAGCCGTAAAGCTCTATTTGGAAAACCTGGATCATCTGTAGCACCCAGGCATCAGACTTGCGGCGTCGCCAGTTTTCAATGAACTGTGCCAACCTGCCCCTGATTTTTACATGGGAAGAAGGGAGAGTGCTTATCATTGTTGTATGCCTGGGAGTTCTGTCCTCTGTGGCCGCCTCTGCATCCGCATTGAAGCAGCCCTCCCCTGGATGATGAGAAACCTCAGAATCTTGTGGTGTCCTGCCACTGGCGCCTAAGGTGGGGGTGGGGTCTAAAATAACGGACGGCTGGCGAATTGCTCCCTGCCATGGCTGACCATGGTAAAAACCTTGGGGTTAAAGATCCTTCTTATGTACGCTTGAGCTTTGTCTAGCGAGTTGAAGATGGCTACAAATCTTCGATGTTCTTTTATGAACTGGTCTGCAGAGATTCCCCTTGAGCTATCCCTCCTGCTTCTGAGGTGGCCAGGCCCCCCGGTTTGTGGGTCTACCTTAATGAGAAATTATCTGCGGTGCTCCTTTGACAGGGCGCAGTTGGTATTGCTTAGTAAGAAAATGGCTCGTTGAGCCCATAGTGAGTATGTCTGGGGGAATTGGGGATCCTGATTCTTAAGCCTCTTCCACCCTGTTCAGAATTTTTGGCAGTGGCCCTGTGATTTTTTTTTTTTTTTTTTTTTTTTTTATTTTATTTTTTTTACAGTTTATCCTGGCATGATCGCCAGGAGCGTTCTATGCCCTTCTATGGTTCACGCATGTAGTTGGCTAGGAAAGTAGCCGTTTTAGAGTCTAGCTCCGGTTACGGGCAATCTTTCCTTCCAGCGAAGGGCAGGGACATTTGCCTTCAGGCAGTTGTCAGGCTTCCTTATCCAGAGGCTTTTGCGGTCTGCCTGCCACGTAGGTGGCTACTTTGGAGGCTGACAGCTAGTCGGAGGACCGGGGGGTGTAGTAGATCCTCAGGGCTCAGCATGTCCCCTGCTGGGATTTCTGAGGCTGGTTGGACGTGACAGGATTGCGGGGGGCATACCTCAGTAGAGGGACACACTGAACGGGAGGGTTCTCCATCGCTGTTTAAATCCCTGGGGGGATCGTCCTTGTTTAGGTCTGGGACATGGAATAGTAAGTTCAGCATCTTCTTTGCCGGGCTCTGGAACGGGTGGAGACATTTTAGATGGGGTGTCGTGGGACAGAAAAGCCTTCTTTAGGCGTCCAAAAGAGTCTAGGTCGACTACCTGTTCGTGTGCACCCTTGACGTTTGCCTTGGAGGGGGAGCTTCTGGCTGCCCTAGAGGTAAAGGGGTGAAAAGGCCGAACAAATCTTCCCTCGTTAGGAGGAGGGGATCCGTGGCAGCTTTGGATTATCCTTTTGTATGGCCTTTTTGTAGGAAGCCAGGGCATTGGAGTCCGCTCTGTGAATGGAAGCGTTCGCAGCATTGAGAAAATCATTCTTCAGGGATTTGTACTGGGTTTCCTCCTCCTTAATAAGGCAGTCATTATGTGCCTTCGTGTTGCAGGTATCGTAGCGATGTCACTAGCATATATGTTTGTGTGTGTATGTATCTGTATATCTATCTCAATCAGAGGTGGTCTAGTGTGTGTGTGTGTGTGTGTGGGGGGGGGTTTGCAGCCCTGGGATACCAATTTGTGCCCTATTGAATACTTAGGGCAGGGCCTTGGTCAGTGTCCCGATGTAGACTGCAAAGAGGGTGTAGGATTCCAAGTCCAGCTGGGTGAGTGGCAGGCTCCGCGATCTGCTGCCGCTCTCCTTTGAAGACGGAGTATTTAGTCGCACATCAATTGCATGTCTGGTCCTGAGAAGCGTTGGTGCCCTCCACAGGTCTGGGGACCTGACTGCGCATCCTGGCCTGGATCACAGGCGGCCAGCAAAAGGAGGGTCGAGTGCTCCCATGGACTGCGCTGCAAAGGAGAAGTCAGGCTATAATCAAAGCATAAATGGAGGCAGAAAAACAAATGTATGTAAACCCACGCAGAGCTTGGGAAACCTGGCCTGAGGGCTTCAGAGCAGCGAAGGAGTAGGGATAGAGAACAGAGAGGAAGGACTATATAACAGACTTGGCACTTCTGAATGGTTGGACACAGTTAATGTTTTTCCTATTAACTTTCCCAGGAGTTATGGGAAAGGTAGTTTCTTGAATGTTCATGCAATTCTACCTGGCTGCTATTTGAAATGAAGCAAAGAAAGAACAGCGTAATCCTCGCCTCCGGTCTTACGACAATCTAGCTGCACCGTAGAGGCGAAGTGTTCTCTGTATGTAGAAATGAAAAACCACCAGCATTAAACCTAGCAAATTAGAAGTTGTCTACATATCAGTTTGGCATATGAATACGCAATTTACAAACTGCAATGATACATGTTCATACAGAAACAAAAAAACTGAAAGTACGTTTGCAGCTGTCACCAGAACTGTAAACCTAAATATGTTCCAATTTTAACTATAATTAGTGCGTCTGCAGTTATGGGATTGTGCGGCCGCGGCGATTTTCTCATATCTATAGATTTGCTTAATAATCCATTATCTGTACACTGTTTTTTTTTTCCCCCACAAATATTTTTGTTTGTATCTCAAACTGGTCAAATGTTACTAAAAATGCAGCGACATGTGTTGCTGCACAGTAGACAGCCGTTTGCAAAGCTGGACTGATCACCTTTAAGATGCGTAATGCTATATTTGGGTTTTAAACTGGCAGAGATGAGGTGCAACAAATTCCCAGACAGTGTTACCAAGTGTAATAATGACGAAATAATGACGTAATACTATTGCAAAATGTGCTTCATTATGCCAAATAATATACCATTTCTTGCCGCATAATTTACTCACCCCTGCTGCATACTTTAGACCTCTCCTGCCGCATAATTCCAGTGGCCCTGGCTGTAATAAACACATGCAGCATTTAAAAAATTAAAAAAACTATGAATAAAATGCTCTCTACACTCTGGGCTAGAACACATAAACTTTGTTTTTCGGAGAAGTGCACAGGCAGAATGTTGTCACTCTGCATTACCTCTTCCACCTACTGGCAAAAACCTTGCACTGTGACAGGATATACAGATAAACACCATTCTCTATAAATAACACTCCCACTTACACAGTAAACTTACGGATCTTGTAGGATTACCATGTGTTTGACAGTGCTAGTACCAAATGGCAAAGGCTGACCCAAAGCTTATTTTTCGTAATACACATCTATTATAGTGTATTAGTTTTACTAATAGCCTTTGCTTTTGGTCAGCCTCATGTTATCTTGCCAATGGGTCTGGTGTTGCCTGCCAGCCTTTTGGCGTTTTCAATGCTTTTTTCTTTTTTTGTTATATCACGGTTTTTGCAAAATTTTATTGATGATGAGGGAGTTGCCGGGCCCTCACCAATATAAAACGAGCATTTGCAATGCAATAGTCCTCGCATTTGCGAGAGTTTAAGCTATTGGCATTGTAAATGACAATGCCTTTTATTTATCTGTTTTTATAATTAACACATAAATAAAAAGCAGTGTCATTTACAATGCCAATTGCTCAAACTCTTGTAAATGTGAGACCTATTTCATTTCAAAGAAGCAGCCGTCATTGTCCTGGGCTGCTTGAAAGTGAAAGCCTGCACGGCGTGCTGAATGTTGCAGGAAAGCATGTTGTGCTTGCAGTAGGAGAAACTCATTAAAGAAAATAGGGCATACAGACAAAATGAGACCTACCGATTAACATAAGTAAAAGGGGCAGTCCTCCTGGGAGGTTACAAGTGAAGACAAGGTGGTAGAAGCCAGCATTTACAAAGGACAATGATATTAGCCAATGCAAAATGTGGGCGGAGTTTCAAGTCCATACTCCAAAACAGAATGCTCAGTTAAGATTTCTTATTTAAGATTGTCAGTGTGTGTGCCCATGGTATGATTCCCCCAACAGTGTTTGGTACAGTACATAAATGGTCGTTTCTCGTTCAATCATATCAACGGAAGATTCTGAGCCTCTTCTGTCACGAAAAATAAGCAATGTGGGAGTGTGAAGAGATTCCAAGCTGGATCTAGGTTTCATTTAATTTCAAAATAAAGCAGTAAGTCAAAGGATATAGCCTCCATTTGTTGCAGTCAGAAATGGGTTAGGGCTTAGTAACTGATGTGCTGTGATGGGTGTGTCTGATTTTCTTGTGACTTGACACTATAATCTGAGGGTTAAGCTAGTTTTGTGGTCTTCTGAACATCCTTGGTGGATGGGCAAGGTTGCCATATGTTCTCTGTTAAGTAACTCCCGCTACTGTGTAAATCAGTGGTGATGTTAGACAACCTTCTAGTTTTCCTACTTGGCGCTTTTCAGGGTTGGATGAATACTGCCTTGGGAAAAAGTGTGCGTGAAAAAGTCATTGCTTATGGTTCTATTCTCTACTGCCCAGTAACGTTGACATAGCATGGTACACCATCTGATGAAATCCTGAAAGGGGCTTTCCATGGTGGTGATCTGGATTTGGGCCATTATCGTAGGCAAGGCTCCATACTTTCACTGCCTTGTTAGCTAAAACTCCTTAAAAATGTCTACTATAATTTTTTGTTTTATGTCCTTGGGCCAGCAGTAAGAACCATAAAAACCCCTGTTTCCTGGTAGATATGTGCACGTTTTCTTTTTATAACTTGACCTACTCAAGAAAAAGTGATAATCTATATAGTTCTCTTGATTTCTGAGCGTTTTTGTTGAACACCTAATTTTGCAACTGCCAGAAAGGGCAAAAGGATATGTGGTTAGATAGTTAGGTGTAATTCTATAAATAACCACTTCTAGTGAAAAGTTATGTTTTCTTCAGCTTTTAGCCGATAGCAGAGGTAGAGAACAGTCCCTTTTTTAAATAGCATTTTAACATCCCCGAACAACAAAATTTAGAAACCATGCACTGTACTGTTATTTTATTTAACTAGAAATCCTATCCTTCTGTGCAAAGAATGCCTTTATCACTAGTGAAAGGAAATCGTGCAAGTTTTCTTCTAAGAATTGTAATCTAGTGGCAGTGAACCAAAAACTAAGTCCGAGTCAGTGGAACATCAGGCACTCAACAGGCAACTAACCGGCTTAATATTGCCTACCTTTCAGAGGTATCCATCAATACTGAAATGTCTGTGGGCGGCCCTGGGGAACATGATTGCCAAGAGAGATATAGCGCAGCTTTGGGGTGCCCAGCGGCCGCCCACCGTGTCAGTATGGAAGGAGAATATGGACTGGTGTATGTTCAGGGAGAAGACTATGTATGTTGCCCGTGGTAAGCCGGGGGCATGGGGCAGAATCTGGGGGCAATGGAATGCTTATCGCGGGGGTATCTGTACGCCCCCCCTGGTGGACACCGATATCGCCATGTCCCCCTGACCCTTGACGGTTCCGGGCACCTTTTGGAATGACTACATATGGACGTTCAGTTCCCTTGGCCCCCCCCCCCCCCGTCCCCAGCCTCCCGGTACTCCTTCCTTTCGTGTGCTGCTTAATGGTCTGACCTGGAGTTCCCCGGAGGAAGCCTGACCTGCGCCGTTTGTCTTTATGCCTCGCCTTTTGTTTTTCTTTTAGTTTTCTGTGTTTGTTTGATCTAAGTCTCCTGTGCCTCTAGAACTATCCGGACTCACTACGGGGCCGACCCCCGGGAACCGACTGCAGCTTTGATAAATGTATATTTCATTCTGTACTTAGCGGCCGGCCCTGGTGGTTGTAGGCCCGTGCTTGTAATCGAATTATTGTTCAATAAAAACTTTTAAAACAAAAAAAAAAAAAAAAAAAATACTGAAATGTCTATATTTCCCTTTAGGTTTACTAATAAGCGGGTGATAAAACCTGTAACAACAAATGGTTGGAATCTAAAGTATCCAGTGCACACCTAGCGTAGTGCTCTGATGCAGTCCCCTGGACAGCACAAAGAAGATAAAGGTAATACATTATTTAGAAATTAGAGAAAAGAAAGAACATGCCTATCACAAAGAGTACCAGATAGCCCTTCATTAGGAGCACTGCGGTGAACAGAAGATAACGTACTAGAAACACACACAAATCTGGAAGTTTAAAAAGGTAAAAATGTTCAAAAACACTTTTGGAAGTGAATACAAATGAAAACTCCTGATTTTATAAAGAGTGAGAATAAAAGGGGTGGGGCAAGTGGTGAAAGTGGAATCCACGTGAGAACCGTTTACGGGAGGTGAGAAAGTGAAGATGGGGTAAGAATGTTGATAAATACTTAAGAGCTTGGCAGAGGGGACATCCTAATTGAAAGATGGCATGGCAAAAATGGCTTTGTCAAAGAGTTAGTACTTAAATCTCAGCTAAGTCTAATACGAATTAATGGACCAAAATGTAGTATGCTTCTTTCTGTTTTTATTATATATAATCATTCTGCTTTTATTACCACAATTGAATTTTAATTTCCATTCAGCGGAAATTAATCTCAAATAAAAATCTGGGATCACTGCTTAAATTGTTTTACTTAGGAATCTCTAGTTCTTCTGCGATAAAGTTAGTCTTGAGCCCTGGGAGGGATAAAGTAATCAATTTAATATTGGCCTGTAGTGGTCAAGGTCTGCAGCGGATGGACATTAGCTGTGTATGATCACTAATGGGAGCAGGCTGATAGCCGTTCACTGCTTGACAGTAGTGCTTGGGATGTCAATAACCTTCAAGTGAGAGATGTCAGTCAGTGAAGCTTTTTGTCCTTTTGGTTACTGTGTGGTCGACAGAGTTATCCTTACTAACAGTTAACATGTCAGAGTTCTTTGGTCAAGAGGTTGGGGTGCTGTGTTCAAGATGGCCCACTTCTGCACATCTCTGCAGTATGGAGAACGAGGACTGGGGCAGTGCTGGAACAGAGATCAGGGGATAAAAGTCAGATTTAGCCTACTATTCGGACTGGTTAATCACGTGTTGCAGGTAAGTGTCAGGGTCTCCCCTTCTTTTATGGGCCGTTTAGTGCTTGCTAGTGAAGATAGTGCAGTGTCAGCATCTCCCAAGTCAGCAAGATTCAGCGACGTGTTCCCTCTGTCGAGGGTGTAACTCTCTGGGTCCGTACCTCCTTTTCTCCTCACTGGCCTTTCCTTCCTTGTCTCTCCCCGGCCTGCACGTGGCACACAACGCTGAGTCAACCATCTGAGACGGCCAACCAACTCCCATGCCTGTCGATCTCGTAAAAGGGCTTCTCCATAGCCATGGCGCCACCGCGCATGGGACTTGTAGACAGTTTGTCTTCTCTCGTCCCGCTTCTCCCCCCAGCTGCTGCTAATATTGCTGATGCAGATACACGGGCTCACTCAACATGTCATCTGCCAGCCAGAAATACACGGAGTGACTGACAGTCGGTGTCGGGACATCAGGCCGGCGTGGGTCTCTGTGTGACATGCTAATCGTAAACGGACTACATCTGCTGTTGAAGAGATTAAAGACACTGCTCACGCATGTCCAACAAGACAGCCATCTTTCAACATGCATCGTAACCGAAGGTTTCGATGGGTATAGCGAGATGCACTGAACATATACTTCATTTGTCGTTTGATAGACACAATTGTGCTTCGGAAATTTTTTTATGAAAAAATTAAGCCATTTATACAGTACAAGTTTTCAGTTTCACGCACCTTTACAACCAAATGTTATCTCTTATCTAAAAAAAAACATGTTTGTCCCACTGGTTTGTATTCACCAGGATATGAAGAAGGCACTGGTTGACAAATTTTCTGTCTTTTTTGTTTTAATTAATTTTTTATAGAACTGGTACGCATCGAGGACAACTGGAGGGCGGGCGGGTAAGAAGGCCTATGGGAGGGATGGGGGGTGGATAAAGAAGGCGCAGAGAACGGGAGGGCAGGGTTGTAAAGAAGGCACCAAAGCACGTTGTGCCTGCATTAAGAGAAACTGGATAAAGAAAATAGTGCTTAAAGACTAAACGGGTACCGTGTAACCGAAGTAAAAGGGCCAGTGCGCATGGGATGTGACAAATGAAGAGGAGGCGGTACTAAGGAACTAACTAGCCTATTTATGAATTGGAAGCCAACGTTTAGGGTGGACCAATGACACAAGCCAAAGGCAAATATGGGTGCAGAGTGGGCAGGGCTTCTATTCCCTACTCCACTACAACAAGTCTCGCAGAGCAGCGCATGCGCGCTGGCTCTAGGCTCAAC